>NW_010549613.1:0-45075 GCF_000687285.1 Phaethon lepturus | reverse complement strand
GGCTCCCGTCCTGTAGGTCACGTCTTGTGCTGGTGGCGTTGCGCGACATCCCGCCGTAGATACCTCAGTCTCTTAAATTGAACTACGTGCTTCTCTGTGCCGTTACCCACATACATTCTTTCTATAGTGGCTACCGTTCTAGCCCATACACTACCGTTCTAGCCTATACAGACCTCGGCGTGATTTTTCTTTTTCTTATTTTGACTGTGAATCACCGTGACTCCCGTTCGGGGTGGAGGCTCTTCAGGGCAGACGGCGCTTCCCTCCTTTCCGGCCAGATTAGTCGGATTCGGCCCCCCTCCCCTCGCCCAGTCTCTCTAAATAGTCGTGTAGTTCACATTTATTTGTCTCTTATGTTAGGTAACACTTAACTTCCTTCGATTTTCGTGCCTATTTTCCTGTTTGTCTTAAAAGCACAAACTAAAAAATAGGTCTTCTCAACTGAGTTACTGATCAGAGGTTTCTTAGTACTGATAGGTAACAACCATCTCTTTCATTTGGGGTATTTGTGGTATTTCACTAGGGCTAGCAAGCATAACATTGTGTTGAGACTGAATTTTGTTAGGTTTGGTTTGAATGTGTTCATTTCTAGCCATGAAGAGCTGAACAGTTGAAATGGGCAATATGTTCAGAGAGGAGGAGGAGCCGTGGGGAGGGAGAGATCTGAAGCACAGAGATTAGGTAATTTGGCTGTTGTTTCACAGAAAGTATCAAAACTGGGAGAGGAACCCATGCTACCTTTATTTTTGGACCTGTGCCTCTTTCCCAATTTTTTATTTGTTCCCAAGAATGTTTCTGAATTGGTCATAAATTATACTCTCCATCAGCCTTCTTTGAGGTCTTTCTTACTTTTTATAAAGTAAACTTCTAAAGGACAGAAAACCGTCAGTCAAATCTGTATTTCCTTTAGGTCTAAATGGTAATTTTCTCATTTATGAAATACTTGAAGTTTGTCCAAATAATACTAAGTTGTCATCAAGCCGTAAGGTAAGACAGCAGAATTAGTTTTGTGTGGAGGTCTTTTCTGCCTTTTCTGTGTCTTATGTTTCCTGAAATGTGGTTAATTTATCTATTTAAATCTAGATGTCGGAGTGTCTGCATCCAGTGTTCTCTTTTTTTTTTTTAAATAAAAAATACTCTTTGCTATCAGGGCTATGCTATGTACCTTAGAAAGCTGGGAGATCAAAACATAACTTCCATGACACTGGTAAAAAGCTTCATTCTCATAATTAAAAGCTGATTGGACAAAATGCAAGAGATAGTATTCAAGTGATGTTTTGGTTTTTTTAATTTTGTTTTTTTAGAAGGCTGAATCAGGTATACTAACTGAAGCACTGCTAAGAGAAGTACCTATGATGTTGTAATATTGGACTCGTACAAAATGAATGAGATATTGTAATTTTATATGCTGGTTTTGGTTATAATTTTAGCCCAGAGTATGTATACATGGGATGTTAATCTGAAGTTTAGCAAACTGCCAAATCCTGTAATGGAAAACCCAGTGAACTCTGGGAAATGAAGCTGCTGCTTTCTACTGTATCTTTGCTCATATACTAAGAAGCAATGTATTTGGATTATTTTATTGACAGATATTTAATATTTAAACCTTTAAGGCCTCAAGAGAGACCTTTTCCAGTTTCACGGGCATCAGTTTTGCTGGGAAGACTTCCGAGGAGTGAAATAATGTGTGCAAATGGGTTTGTGTGCAACATGTCCTGTAACATCACAACAGCAGTAACCAGTTAGAAAGCTACAAGCACTTCTTTTTCCTTCCTTTGAATAGCTTACCAGTGGATGACAATGAGGCTGTTTTGTCTTGAACCTTCTCTGTCATACTAGTCAAATTTTATAAGCTGTGTAGAAGACAAACCTGTGACTTTATTTTGCTGATGTAAGAATCATGAGTTGTGTTTAAAAACAACTTCAGCCCTATTGTGAATTTCTCTGTTGTATATCCCAGGTTGCTTTGGCTTCCTGTGTTGGGACTGGCAGTCAGTGATGGTATCAGCTCTGGGTCTTAACACTTTTTGCAGTTCACTGTAACACTCAGTTATGTATCAGTCTGATACCTAGAAGTTGTAAACTTGTGAAGAATTACATGGGGTTTTCATAAAATAATTAGTAACTGGTTTCAGAATTATTTCGGGATCCTGCAATTCTTCACCTATCAAGAAGGGTTGCTGCTGTGACGATGAAGAAACGTTTTGATGTGTGTTGCCCTGAGCTTGTTACAGGAAAGGTGGAAATCCACAGAAAGAGGAGGAAAGTGTTTCTAGTTTTTGTAGCAAACTTTGTGGAATGATTCATGGAATATAACCCGTAATAAATTCACATCTTTTTTTGGGGAGGAAGCTGGAAAGGAAGGGGTGACGGGCGGGTTCTAGCAAGACTAGATTGGATTCCGTGTTCAAAAATGCTCCATTTTGTGGAACTGCTGTGGAAGTATGCCAGACTATGGCTGGGGAACTGTCAAGTTCCCAGGGCCTTGATCGAGATGAATGATGCTGCTCTCTTTAAGTATTGCTTCATAGTGTTTGCAGATGAAGGTGTGCACTGATGATGTGTTCTATATTTGTCTTGTGTTTTTGAGGTTCTATTTCTAAACTCATTTCAACAATGAGGAGAGGAGGTAAAGGAAATAAGGCTTTAACTATTCCCCTGGCAGGGTTCATAGCAATTATTGTAGCAAATAGGAAAACCAAGATGTTGAAGATACAACTAGCTAAAAATACTTTGATCACCTTAGATTTAGTTTATTCTCTGAATGGAGAAGGAGGATGCTGATATGTACTGTGATAGTTCTGAATTTAAGGTGTCACTTTGTACTGGAGGTGAGAGCTGGGGGCAGGTCTACCCCAAAGGAGTTAATAGAATGAAGTGCAGTAGTTGTTTTTCAGCCTGTGGAGTATTGATGATTTTACCTGAACGCATCAGGCTAAGATGACTTCCACTTTTAGTACTGTATGGCTGAAGTAACAGCATTTGGGAACTACTCTTTAGCAGCAGTATTTTGCAGCTAAATGCAGTGCAGTGTAATTTGACGCGACTGCTTTACTGTGCTAAAGCTTTACGTTTATGTTCAGCCTCTATTTCTGTTCTTCTGACTTGGAGTTCCGTACTTGAGCTTAATTTAGCTGCCTCTCCAAGAAAGCTTGAGAATCCGAATCAAGGGTGTTCATGTAATGTCAGACTTTCAAGTATTTCTATCATCTCTGTGCTCTATAAAGTCTTTGCAAATACAAAGTAACAGGGAGTCAAAAATGCTCCTATTTTCCTGTAAAACTTGAATAGGTGGTAGTATTTTTGGCAGGTGTGTTCAATTTTACATTTGTGATGAATTATGTAGTCTATTCAATTGAATTCAGGCAGCTGGACTGGTGCCTGCATGTTTTCTTGGTTTGTGCTGAGAATCTCAGTCTTCAGACTGAATGGACCAGTTGAATGTCACGGCTGATGAGCTTGGTCATGTATAGTCCAGGAAAAGACACTTAGAAATTGTTGTATCGTACCTAGATGTTTGTGCAGCTATATCTAGTATAGTCAGCTGTCCAAGATGACAAGTTAAAACTTTGAGATTAAGCCACTTTTAGAAAATTTGTTGAGTTCTGTAACTCCTGGGAAAATTGTTGCTTTTGAGTCGATTTGGCTTGATGTTTCATTTGGAGTTCTGTCAGACTGGCGCCCAGTTGTGGTTGTGGCCTGTGGTTTGGTACATGTAAAGTGCATATGACACTTGTGTATAATAAGAAAAGCAATTTTTTTAAGCATATGCAAGTTATCGACTCAGATAACTTGAAGTTAAGAAAAACCTTGCTGTAAAGTGGGGATTTTAATTAGTGGTATATACTTTTCTTGGGAGTGATCTATCTTTCCTTCCCCTTTCAAGCACTAAATTTGTTTGCTTCTCCCTATATTTCTTTTTCTAGCTTCTGTTCCAGACGCCTAATAATTGTAGAGCTAGAGCTGCTAAGTTGTCTTTTATCTTTTGTTTCTATCTATGAGTTTGTGACTCTGAGGTAAGAAGCCAGCCTTGACTCTTTGGCCTGCAGGCATGTTCCACGCAAGGCTTTGTTTACAGGCTTGGTCTACTTTCTTTGCCTCTGGCTGTAAAATGTCTGGACTTCGCTACAACTAAAGCAGTCCTAGTAGGAGGAGGTCCCTTTCTGAGGTCGTTTCTCACATCTTGAATGCTTGGGTGTATTTAATAATTCCTCAGGTATCATTGCAGCTTATTAAGATAGCACTGATCAGAGGCAGTCTAAAGGTATGTTGTCATAGCATCAGGCGCAGGTCATTGGTTTGAAAGGGCCCATTAGTTAGTGCTGGTTTTGCCCCAGATCCTGTATAAAAAAAAACCAGTTTGTGTTATATAGTGAGATCCAGCATTCTATTTGAAAAGCACAGAAAACAATGTTATATTTTTGGGAGCTACTGAACAACTGTCAGGCAACTTTGAATAGAAGTAATTTTCTGGACATTTACTGTAGCCTGGTGTCAGTCGCTATCCACGCATGGTTTACCTGTGCAGGACAAAGGGACCCTCAGTCAGTATAATGCCGGAGGCTGCAAAAATCATAGTTCTCTGTTTTAGTCCTAATGCTCCAGTTTTGCAGCAGAAGGAAAGCACATGGAGTATTGGAGTCTTCCCTAGATTTTATTTTGGGCCTACCTTTCTATTTGGTGTGTGCATCTAGTATCTGGAGCTTGATATGATTCTGGATACAATTTGCAATAGCTTTGATGCTTTTATTGTTCCATGTAAGCTCTTTGTTTTCGTTGTACTGCTGGTAAGAAAGGTCTTGGGCAACATCAGTGATGCTAGAAACATTTTGTAGATACTTTTGTAGTCAGAAATGTTCGAAGTGTGTCAGGATAGCCGTTTCAGTCTACATGCATAGCTTAAGCACAACCTGTAGCAAGGTGTTGTGCCACATATAGCTTAGGCAGGGTGATGGTGTGAAGCAAGTTATGTCAGTGAATTGTCTTCTGAGGGATTTTCAATATGAAATGCTGGTAGAAAGTAACACGTTGTCCAACACTACTACACTTAAAAAAGTTTCCTTAGTGGTAAGGAAACATCACTGCAGTGACTTAACATGACTTAGCAGTGATATGACTTTTTTAGGGACTGCCATTGCACCTTGAGACTTCTTTGGTGCAAAGGAGGTGTAGAAAATTTTAACAGTAGACTTTGACTTTTAAGCTTTCAGCCTGTAGACCAGATCCAGTTCTCAAAATTAGTCATTCATCCTATGGCTTGTTCTTCCTAGGGATCCTTCAGCTATGAATAGGGATGAGAAATAGAGCTGAATAAGCTCTCTTGGCAAAATGCTGCTTCTTTCTTTCTTTCTTTCTTTCTTTTTTTCCCACATTTCTTAACCCAGTTGTACATCAGAGTTGGAAATGCATCTGCTGTAAAATCAAGACTCTAGAAAATCCCGTCACATGAACTTTGCATGTATGGATTCCTTTCACATGAACCGGAAGAAATTACTCTTTTCAAGGCCAGTATATCTTACCTAACAGGTTGTGTTCCTGTCAAATAGTGGGAGAGAGAAATACTGATGTTTTGGTTTCCATGCTGCAGGTACCTCTGACGGTTTGAGATACCATGATGTGTAATCATCTCATGCTGCTTTAAATGATTGTGGTCTGCCCTGCTTAAAAAAAAAAAAAAAATCCACAACTTCTATGCCTCACTGTTGGAGAAACAGTATAGCAGATGAAAACATACTGGACTTGAGCAGGAATTAATTGTCAAAATCAACAACTAGCAGTATAGAATAAAGTATGCACAGTAGAATTTTTTTTTTATATATATATACACACACACAGACGCACACTCTTTAGAATCAGATGGTACCTTTGCTAGATAATAACGCTACCCAGATTTTCCAGAAACACTGCCAATAAAGGCATAGGGTACCTAATTATTTCACATGTATATTTTTTACCTTGTCTTAAGATGCCTTTGTGCAAACATGAGATTCTAACACTGAAACTTCAAACAGATCTCGCTCTGTAAACACTTGAAATGCTAGCCTATATTTAGTCCTTATTAAAATTGAGTGGTATGCTGTTGTCTGAGTAATTCTTTGACATTACTGGGAAGACTTGTAGGGTAGTAGAATGAGGACAGAAGTATAGAACTAACCCTAGCTCACAGTTTTAGTAGTTACTAACTGTTCAGCCAACACTCAGGCCAGGACAAGTGTTCAGAAACGAGTATCGGAGCTGTGTTGTTCTGAGGGTGCTGTTCTACATGAACATCCAGTATTGCCCCAGATATTCTTGCCTTAGGATATGCAACCTGCGCCACCCTTAATACGAGGTGGACTTAAGCAGCTATAGAAGCTCATTTGAAGCACACTATAAAAGTATTTGGGGGGAGCATGGGATAGAATAGTTTGTAAAAGTGTTGGCTTGGATTGCGGGATGGACTTCCTCTAGTCTTTTTAAGGACAAATGGGAGGACTGAGATAATTTGCCAAGAATTGTTGACATAGAGTTACACATCCAGTTGTGATATGAAGTAGCTAAGATTCCTTCTTGAAAGTGTTGTAACTTGTCGCATAGGAGAGTAATGATTTCAGGGTCATGTGTCCACAAAACACATTTAACTATGAAATTGGCTTTTGTTGCTGTAGAACTATATCCAGAACACAAGGTGGGCTGGAGGAGTGTGTCAGAGGTTTTTTATTGTTTCATGGGGGAAAACTCTGTGGGAAGTTGCTACTTGCTGTCTTCATTACCCTTACTTCTGATGACTAACTGTTGTAAATAAGAAAAGCTGGTGTTTTTTCAAAAGAATTCTCTGTGCAAATGTATTGGCCTTTCATTCCACCCATCTTCCCCATGAGGGACTTAACAGAGTTCTAGGATAAGACAGGGATCGCAGTGGACAAGTTGAGCAGAGGGGTGAAATGTTTCAATTTCTATCCAGAAGAATGTAGTGCCAGAGTAACTTGTATGTGACTTCTGATTTTTTTTTTTAAATATTTTTCCCCTCACTACTCCTGAAGTCTTGTCATCTTACTTGCATCTTTCTAAGTGTGAGACTTTGATTTAAGCCATGTAACACAATTTGGATTTAGGCAGGAAATATTTTATTGACAAACTGCTGCTTGTATTCAGAAAGATTAAATGCAAGTGTGCAGAAGTAACTTGGACAGCAGTAGTTTTAAGTTCTTAATGAGGTTTTTCTTGAAACTATATCTAGGAATTAGGATTTTCCATAATTGTGGGGAAGAAGGGAAAATAAAAGGTCATAAAGTGCTTTTTCATAAAGATACATTTTTAATATCCATAATGAATGTTATTTCTGTTAGTTATGCAAACTTTGCATTATCTAATATAAGGGTAGTAACAATGTCATGAGAGGATAGGCTTTTGAAATACTGTCTTCAATTAATAAAAACTTAAATAGTTTGTTCTAGCTTATTTTTATTGTTTTAAAATTTTAAACATTTGTGTTTTCTTTGAATGTCAATAAGTACTAAAAATCTGAAAGCTGAAAAGTTCAGGTATAAACTGAGAACCTCATTAAAGTCCCTTAAGGAGTATTATGTATGTCTGTTCTTAGGGATTTGTTCAATTTGTTTCCAGTCTCTGCTTGCAATACTTTGGGCATTTGGAAACAGTTTTAGATTTCGTTAAGGTGCTGGCATTGTGTTGGGGGCATCAAGTCACTAAAAGTCATCTGCGATCTTGGGAATGTTTCTTCCTGTTGTACTGGTAATGGTCATTCGAATCAAAGGGCTGATTGGAATTTGGAGTGCCTCTCTCATCCTAAAATTCTCTTCATTGTTTTTTTTTTTCCTAAAGAATGCCTGAAGTGCATTCTGAAGTGCATTGAACACACCTTCAAAACTTGTGTTAAGGTTTTGTTTGCTTGTATCTTAGTTGAAGGTCGATGGTAATTTGAATGCAGTTCTAACATGGTATTTAAAAGCCTATAGTAATATAGCATTGCACAACTAAATGATGGTACTGCACACATTTCTGGTGAAACTTAATCTCAAAAATGATGCTGGTTTTTGGCTCACTTGTTAAATGGAGTGTAGCAGGAAAAAATTGAGATTATAGGAATGCAGTAACTAACGAAGTGTGCTCTTGAGGTGCGTTTTGTGAAATACGGGGGTTGCAATGCATGTTGTGCTTTACCTTGTTATACAAATCAGACATTACACAATAGATGTGTGTAAAATTGTTTTTAATAGGCTTTTGTTTTAGTATTCTTCCTGTTGCCTGTAGGTCTTCAGAATTTATAGACCTGGTTGTACATGTATTAGTTTTGCGCCTACTAGTAGCGAGCCTCCAAAGATTTCAGGGAATAAATGCATGCAGGAGAAACCCTTGGTGAGGAAAAGATAATGATGTGAATATGACTTTGAAGAACTGGGTAGGAGTTGAGAACACTTTTCCCACTTAATTGCTAGCATAGAAGAGGATGACAGCATTATTTAGGAAAGTCAGGATAGCTTTTAAAATTATATTTGTCAAACCCACTGTAAATTAGGGTGATATTACACTTTTTAATCTGATTACATTAATGTCTGTTAAGTGCAGAGTAAGTAAACTGATCAAGTTCTTGAAAGATACCATGGGAGTAGCTGGGGAACAAGTTAATTTGGTCATTCATTAGTATTTTAAAGGCTGCTCTGCTCCAACCTGGTGTCATAAAGTATCATCTCATTTCATGATCATATAATTTGAGGGTGTCCAAGAGACAGTTTAAGTGACTGCTGTCATGCTAGATTTGTGCTGGAAATAGTTATAGCTATTAGTGCAGAACTGCCATTTATATAGCTGCTCTTGAAAGAAAAGAAGCTCTTGCTTATGCAGTGGGACTGCTGTCGCATAGCAACTACTGTGCTGAAAGCTTAAAATCAGATGCTCCCTTGAAGTTCACTGTGCCCTAATAACGCTTAATTTATCTTGGCCTTGCACTGCCTTTATCACAGTAGTGAATATCTTATTAGTGTACTCAGTAATGTCTGTCATGTACATTTACTTTTCTTTTTTTCCCCATGCTTAGAACTATGTGGTGTCATGCATTTTTTTAGCCCAATTTCCTGAAGGTTGAGACCTTAGTAACATGATTAACCACATTGCACCAAATTTGAGAGAGCCAGAGTTCAAGTGCCATGGTAGTAGAAGGGCAAGTGCGCCATCCTCACGTGGACATCCTCAGATGTAACTGGTCCTGTATCATTCTGTGTGGTAGCTGTTGATTGGCAAGTGAATGTGGATGGGACATTTGGCTAGCTGGCATGCCAGTTGCTCCTGAGTAATGGTAGCAAAGGGTGCCACAGGTGGATGATGTGGGTATTTGAGAGTGTTGTGGGCAGACTGGGAAATTGGATGGCGAGAAACAAACTTCTGTTTGCTTAGTTGTTGCGTTTGGTAGTCCGTGAACTATCTTATGAAGACAGTAGACTTGAAAGAAACTTAGGAAGGTATAGAGAATCCTGACCTGTATGAGTTGCTTTGAAATATGCTTTGTATGAAAATAACTTTTTTTTCCACTTCTTGAAACATGCTAATTCATACTGAAGTGTATGTTCTCATGTCTATACTTGATCTTGAGAATGCCAGCATAATTTATCATCATTGTTTTTTCAGTGAGCATGTACATGTACTTGCCTGCGTACAGGATTTGACTTTAGGTGTGCTGTACTCAAATTTAGACTTTAGTGTGAAACTTGTGTGTGAAATGGCAGTCTTTGGCATGCTGAAGAATCTGCTTCAATAGCTGTTAATTAAATGCCTACCTTTGCCAGGGCTTTGAATTGTTTATGATACCATGTATTTTTTTAAAAGTGGGTAAATAACAGCATAGAATTGGTATTTAATACTGTGAGGCTTTGAAAAAAGACCTTATTTTCTATGTTGATAATTGAGGATCATCTAGATGCCATTTTGAGATGGAACATTTACTAGCACAGAGTTGTCTGTAAAGCATCATGTTGTGTTAACCTTGCAGTAGCACATATAGTAACACAGACATGCTGCATCTCCTGCTTCTTTTAATATAGTAGTGATATAATCCAGGCCTCTTCCTCCTGCTTAAGTAGTTTGTATAAACCAGACTAAAGTAGTCTAGACTGTTTGTATTAACTGACAGGAACCCTTATATTGTTGGCATTGTATATATAGTATTTTTTGATCTGTTTTGCAGTTCCTTTCCTAAAGAACAGATTATGACTTCTGGATAGATATTAAGATGTCGTAGATTGTTACTGCATGGGGTTACATTAAATATGGTAGGTTTTTAAACTGAGATGATATGCTGAGTAAATTTAGTAAGTTCTGTGCTTTTAGAATCTATTATGTTAAGATTCTTCTGCATTCATGAAATTGTGAGTGATACTTATTGGATATTTTCTTTGAAATTAATTAAATTTACAATATATTTAAACTTATTTTTTAATTAAAGAAAACTGTTTCCTGTAATAACTATGAAGTGGTCTTCTGCATTTAATTGAATGGATTTCTTTCTGGTTGCTTTTTTGGTCAGGATCTTATAAATAGCTGTTGTTCCTTCATACTTTCACAAAAGGAGGTATTAAACATCTCCTATCTTTTCATTTCCCAGTGATTTTACTAAGCTCCTGTGAATTAATCATTGGATGGAAGTAGTTGAAAAATGCAAAAGAGGTTATACTGCAGCATTTTTTTCAGCGCTTTGTCAAACATCAGTTCCAATACTTCCATCAGTGACTTTCCATCACTGAATATATATCTATGCAAGCTATTAAAATAACTTCATTTATAATAACTTTTAGCCCAATTATAGGTTGCCATAATTTATACTTAATTTTACATTATTTTTAAAAGAAGAACAAATTAAAAAATAACGCTTACTAATGACTATATGAGCGACTTCAAAGTTTATCCAGAGATGGCTTCTGTAATCTTTAGTAAGTAGCTCTTACTCATGTGAGTTATCTGAAATGTTATTCTGTGTTGCAGAAACTTGGCTGTGGTAATTGGCATTTTTCTTGTATTAAGGCATCTTTTTATAACTTTGTATGTGAAATTTTCCTTGTGATTTTGGAAGTTTAGATGTTTTCCGTCTTAATGAACTGTTAATGGTTAGGTGCCTTTTCAAAGATGATCTTTGCTTTCCTTTTTTTTCAACTTCATTACTTTCTGCCATTAATTGCTGTTAGTTCACACACTTTCTTGGGAATTCTAGAAGGTCTGTGAGGTTAGGAAGTAACCTAATGAAGAGAATTTTGTCTCCATTTGTTACATTATGGGGAGGAGTGTAACTTGCAAACAACACTTAGATTTTAGGCTTGATAAATGCGCAGGTTTCTTTACAGAAGAATTTCCAGCCAAAAAAATGTTTTATTTTCATATAAAATAGCTAAATACAGTGCACATGTATCTAATGTACAATAAATGCAGCTTATGATTGTTGGTGCTCATTATGTCTCATTTTGAATTAAATAAAGCAGAAGACTGGCATAAGACCACCAGGAGCTGGAATCCTCCTGGTTTGATGTGCTGTGATAACTTGTAACTTTTGAGGGGGTCAAAACTGGGATCCTAAGTTGGAGTGGGCATGGTAATGTTTCTGTAAATACATGTTGTGGTCATGCCACTGTAGTTGTGATAGTTCAAGGGCTCAGATGAGAAGTTTGTAGGTAGAGAGAACACCTTGTGCTAGACCAGCTAACGTAATTACAATAGGTACACTTTGGGGTGCACAAGCCCCTTGCCAGGTCTTGAAAGGAAGCAGTAAGGCTGAAAGCGGTAAAGCAAATTTTGAAGAATTCCTCCAAGTTTCAGTGGAGGCTGGTCAAGAAGACCATCTAGGAGAAGATACGGTATTTGGAGCATGGGGAGGATGCTAATGAGAAGTGATAATGCTCATCATCTGTGTGGAACAGGAAGATGTTGTAAATTCATGTTAGCCATGTGGGCATCGAGAAGGAGACTTTATAGTGTACCATAAACCCAAAATAAAAGTTTGATGGCTGTTGTTTTAGTGTTTTATACACTTGATAGCTGAGGTGCTTTGTACCTCTCCCTTAAGGATCTGGTCTGACGTTAGTCTTCGAATAGCAGTCTTTTCAGATGTGCTAGTAATGCATTCTGTGAATAATAAAACATGCTCTGGGTGTCTGAGTTCCTCGTGTAGTGATTTACTTTTGCTTGGTTAACTTTCCCAAATGCATCCAGTACAGTGGATGAAACATTCTAGGGGGTTCAGGAGTCTTGATCTTCTGCTAGGAGGATTATATATTGTAATTGTGGTGATGTGTTAATGAGTGTTTATTAAGGAAAACCTGAATCTGTTCTGTAGATGGTCTGTGGTGAGTTGACTTCTCATTTCGGTGAAGTTGGTGATGAAGGTGAGGAAACTGTTTGGAAATTAGGTGGGGTGTGTTTGGAAAAATGTCTTTAAAATAATAATTAGTAATACCTGGTAACATAAATATATTTACTTTTTTGTAGTAAAGCTACCTTTTATTATTTGGTTTCAGTTAGAAGTTCAAAGGAATCTTAAATTTTATCTAAAGCTGTGTTACTTGTGTGTGTGTTTGTTACAGTAATTTAGCTAATGACTTCACAAAATGCTTATATTTGTGGCTTAGGTAATTTTCAGTCTACTTAGTAAGATTACTGAACATCTGAAGGAAGTAAACATAAATCAGCTGTTACCTTCCCCTTTTTTCTTGCTGATGCTTACAAATGGAAAAGTACATGGGTGTTATGTAGAGGACTTGATTTAAATGAATATAAATTGTTCTATTTAAAGCTCTCTTCAGAGATTTCTTCTCTTCACAATTTTGACTAAAAGGTGGTGAGCAGCCTCACATCGTGGTTGATCTGTGTTTGAACAATAGATATTATCTAGAAATGGAGTAGTTGTGCTCTCTAATGAGGTTAAAATGCCAGAGCTATTGTGGAAACTAGAAACTACCACTGGTTTGAAAACCTTCCTTTTTTGGTTAACTTCTATTGTTGTATAGATAATAATCCTAATTTATTGTACAGAAAATATGTGATCTTCTAAAATTATGCTAACACTTTTTAAAGCAGTATTTTGATTATGTCAATTTATTCTTTACATGTAATTAAAATAAGTAAATATTCTGTAAGTATTCTGTGGAAAATTATGAAAAGCTGTAGCTTTTTCTTGAAATCTCCTAATTACTTTTTGTAGTTTTTTTGAAGGTGTAAGAGGTAGGTGGACAAGATTGTATGTCCCTTAACTAGTGATCAGCTTTATTTTTGAGGCTTTGTTTATATTGTATTCTGTTGCCAGATGTTCGCATTGGTACTCAGATACTCACAAAAAATCCTGTCAGTCTAAGTCACCTGACATTGTTTAACATTAACACTGATGTAATATCTAAATATATTTTAATCGGATATGACCCAGCTACTCTTCCAGTCCCTGTGGCAGTACCCGATTAAAAAGAAACAATAACAAAGCCTCAAGATGTGTACTGTGGTCTCCCAGGGAACTAAATATCTTTGTTCTCAACTTAAGATGAAAACAAGGATGAAAATAGGTTTAATTCCCCTGGCAAATACTTAAGCTTTTTATAAAATGCCATTTGAAACCCTTGATCCTGTGGGAGTAATAATAACCTGACTTAATAGTAGAAAATACGTTGTAGAATGTTTACACATAAAATTTTGGAAAGTTATTTGGAAGTGTGTTTGCAAAATGGTTAGGGATCATATCTAAATTCTTGAAATAAAGACAAGTCATCTAATGAATCACAAGAAATAGAAATTGGGGAGGAGCTAATTAGATCCATTGCACTTATGAAAGCAGCTTGTATATTTGGCAGGCTGTTGTGAAGCATTTATTGAAAGAGACAGTGCTGTCTTGTGCATTTCAAATTTGTACACAGTTTAAGTGAGGATTTCTTCTAGCTGCCTTTTCTCTTAGGACAGGTATTCTGGCTCATGGGAAATGTCTTCAAAAAGACCATATTTCTAATATCTATGTTTAGATATCTATATAAATTTGTTGACTTGAAGAATTCTGAGGCTTGGGACTATCACTGTTCATCACCTACTTTGGTTAATCATGTTGGCTGTGGCCTCTTAGCTTGAATCAAGTAAGTCCAGAATGGTGTAGGCAGGTATAGATATATTGTACCAGTATGTTCTTTCTGTTCAGTTGCCTCGTATTTTTGATCATATCTGCAGAGTTAAATGTTAAAACATCTTTTAAATAAATGCAGATGGATAATATGTTTTCAAGGAACTTCTTAAAATGATAAACATATTTATTTAATACTACATACACATTTATTTCTAGGAGAAGGAGCTACAGCTGAAGTTTCCTCCTCTTTTGTGATTCTGTCTGTATGTGCTCTAGTAGTACTGGTAATACTGCTTGCAAACTGTGTCTCCTGCTGTAAAGACCCTGAGATAAATTTCAAGGTAAGCATCTGAAGTTACCAGTGTATATACAAGTGGTATTCTTAGCTGCATCCTGATATCTGGAATGCTTACTTGATTATTTGTGCTAATATTCTGAAGTTATTGACACTTCAGTGTCACTGTACCTTCTCTTTCCTGAAACAGCCAGCAACTGTATTTCTACATGCTGTGAAATCTTGCTGCAACCATTTAATTACATGGTCCATGCTGCAGTAAAGATCTTGAATGTCTTTTCAAAATCATTACTAGCCATCAGGATCATTAGTAATAGTATACCCTTGAGACAGTTTTGCCATAAAGAACCTTTGTTGTTTTTTCTGTGTATTTTTAAATTTGAGGTTTTTTAGTCTGCTGACAGGGTTTAAGATGCTCCTGTTGAATAGGAATACTGAAGTTACATATCCACTGTAGCAAAACTCTTGAGGAGAAATTGTTATCATGAGAGAATAGTTACTTTTGGAACATAGGTTATCAGTGTTCCTAAAATTGAGGTTTGATCTCATTTCTAAATAGAAAATATTTGGTCTCGGCTGTTCATGGTAATTCATCAAAGCCAGGGATAGCATTTAAAGTAAAAAGGAAAACAAAAAAACCAAAAACCTAAAACACCCCTCCAACCCCCAAACAAAAAAACTCCTTTTTGTTAAAATCAGTACTTGATAATTTTATCTCTTTAAGTCAGTAATAAATTGAAAATAAGGAATGGAAAAATAAACATCTGTTACTGTCCTTGGAAAAAAGCTAAGCCTCCTTAACATTGCTCATTCAAACTAAAAGGAATGTGTTAGTCCTAATTTTAAGACAAAGATCATCTTGTTTACTAAGATTTTTTTTTTGGCAGGAATTTGAGGATAACTTTGATGATGAAATAGATTTTACACCTCCAGCAGAAGATACTCCATCTGTTCAGTCTCCAGCAGACGTGTTTACTCTTTCAGTTCCCAATATTGCTTTACCAATTCCTTCCCAGTTTCCATCTCGTACAGGTAAAGTACTGGTTTTTAATGAAAAACCGAAAGTAGGCAATTTTAGTGTCAAAAATGGAGTGTAGCTGTTTGGCTTTACTGTAACAAATTAGTTGTTACAAACTTGCATCAACTGAGTAAATATATTTTGTAGGGTATAGGATAAAATGTGAAATATTACTTAAAAAATGTTAACTTATGTCAGGGTGCCACATAAGGTAGCTTAAGAGAATGAAATTAGCTTAAATAAACCTCTCGAGTATGTTCATTATGGCCCTATGTTCATAAAGGGTTTGATGTACTCTAGGACATTAGCGACTTCTGCTCTTTAGTGGTTTTCTTCATGGCTAAGTTGTCATTGGATTTTAGCCATTAGCCCTAAATGGAAGCAAGAGCGAATCTTGTACTTGACAGCAGTGCTACTCTTTCAGCTGCATTGCTTGCTTAATGTCACTCTAGACTTTTCATGCTGTAAATGCAATATTGGTAAGACAGAGCATTAGATTTCTTTTCCCTGTGTGAACGATTTTTTGGAATGTATTCTTTAAAATACAATTTTTGTAAAAGGAAACTTAAGCATCTTAAATATTACAAGCATAGTTTAGCATAAAGAAGTTGTAAAAATCATATGTGACGTATAATATGAGAACATATATTTCTTGTGTTGCTTAATCATGAGATGTTCAGGGAAGCATCTAGTAAAATTTCTGTACCTACAAATTTCAGGAAACTGTCAGTGTGCCTTTAATACAAAAGAAACGTTACTCCTCAGTGTTTCAGTGAGTGAGGGAAAATGATCTGTGAAAATTTTTTTTTGTCAGCTCTTCTACGTTGCCATAATTGTTAAAAATTATACTTTCTGTCACTAGAAGTTATTTTGCCAGAAGTAAGGCAGTGTATTTGAGTAAGGTACACTGGTAAAAATGTAGTTGTACTGATAGAGCCTTCTCCACGCTTAGGAGCACCTTGACAGCTATAGCTGTTCCAATAAAACTGGTGTAAACATGGTTTATGGAAATAAAAATATGGGCTAGAATTCTGAGTCAGACTAGTAGTAATGATGCAAAGTTTTTGTGTACATCTATTTATTAGTGTTCCTAACCAATTAGGCAGCAGAGGGATAAACACTGCTGAATCTCTTCTATAGTATAGAGTCTGCCATTGTTGCTGTCCATCCTCTGCCAAGATCTGGGTTTTGTTTTCTGTCCTTTCCCTCTGGGGGGCCTTTTACGTGAAGTATTTTTAGTTGGAAAATGTCCTCCTTCCAGATGGTAGCTATAAGTAGGGCAGTTGGGCTGAAGAGTAAAGCAGTCGAACCTATTCTCTTAAAGTGGTAACTCTGTATAACTTTATATGTTAAGATATACAAGCAATGAGTGTTGTCTTGGGTTTTCTACCTCTATTTATATAGGAAACTTTTCTAAGTAGATTGTTTACCAGCTACAGGGTATGATAGACTTTTATATCAGAATTGGAACTCAGCCTTTTTGCTTTCTTATTGGACGTGTTAAAAACTGTTTTTGTAGGAGATGTATTCTAGTATGGTTTAGAAGCTGGAGCTGAGAGAAATTTCATTGAGTGCTGTTGTCACAATGTTACCTTCATACTTTACGTACGTCTAGCTAGGCTTTGTTGCTTGGTCTGAATGTATGCATGTAATTGGGAATAAATATTGTAGGAGTTTGCATTATTTCCTCAACAGATAACTTTGGCCACCTGAGTAGTTTGATAAATGTTACTTTTTTGTTGTTGTTGTGACAGATGGATCAAAGTCTCAAGTTGCACGTCAAAGTCTAAACTACATCCAGGAAATTGGAAATGGCTGGTTTGGAAAGGTGAGAAGCTATCTTTCAATATTGTGCTGCAGTTTGAGTCTTATTCCTAACTGACTAGGCTACTGTATTTCCTTTAAAATGGTACCCTTAACAAAAAAAAAAAGAAGGAGTAATAGCATAAGCAAAATGCAAGTTGAAATTAAATGTTTCCTTGCATGCACTTTTTAGAAGTAATTACAGCACTAATCAGTGCTTCTTTAATTTACATGCAGTTTCTTACCAGAGTTACTTACTAGGTAGACATTTTACTTCCATGGATTTGAATGAATACTTTCCTGTTATTACCAATTCTAGGTAATAAAAGGAAAATTTCTAGGAAAAAATCTTAAGTAAATAAGTGGTCTTTACTAGAAAACATGTTTTCTGAAAGTTGATGTGTAGATCAGTTGTCAAGATTTATGAAGTATGGGTGTTTAGTTATCAAAGCTCTGCATGCATTGACAAAAAAGCCAGAAAATCTTTCTTATAGCATGTTTTTGGCTCTTATTTTTCTTTGCAGAGAAACTAAAATTTTTTCCTTCTGATTAAAGACACAATGGTTCTTTTTTTCAGGTTCTGCTTGGGGAGATCTACACAGGCACTAGTGTAGCAAGGGTGATAGTGAAGGAGTTGAAGGCAAGTGCAGGTCCCAAGGAGCAAGAGCAGTTTTTAAGAAATGGAGAACCATATTAGTAAGTAACGTTTCACAGCTTGGTTAACGTATGCACTTCATACTTACTGCATATGAGTTATGGACTTTTCTTCTGTTCAGCGTTACTGCCTCTACTTGCCCTCCCTTACAACCGAAATGTGTGTCTTTAAAAACTGAAATACAGTCAATCCAAAGTGAGCAAAAGTTGAGTTTGCTTTAGAAATAAAAATCAGCTCTTTGTTAATTGTATTTGGTAGTTATGGTTCATGACTGGAAAACACACTTTGGTTTATCAGAACTTCTTCTACAGCTCTTTGGAGCAAACTCCTGATGTTGCAAACTAACCTTATGCCCAATTACTTGCCTCTGAGAACTGAGGTTTTAACTCCTGTGCTTTCCTGATAGAAGCAGGGGAACTGGCAACACTTTGTTATCAGATACATGTTAATTTCTTTGAAGTTCCCTTTTTCAAAAACGTAAATGCAACATAGTGATAAAAAATTACTTTGTTCAGGTAGCTTGCAAGGAGGCTTGTGCAGCCCCCCGCACCCCCCAAACAAAACACTAACAATACAGAATTATGGTAACTTCAGTCCAGTTGTACTCTACAATTGAGAAATCATTGATCTGACTGGAAATGCCAATAAAACAGGATTGTTTGGTATTCTCTTCCTCTTGCGTTATGCTTGGAGGATACTTGCTTCTAGGGGTTGAGTCTTTGTATACTGGAAAGGAATTTGGTATATTAAAGGGAATGTAATTTCTCTTCCTGTGTTTTGGGAATAGTGAGAATTCTCTGAAGAGCTAACTGCCACAAGTTAGTGGCTCGTGTAGGTGACTGGAAAAGAGAGGCATATTGCAGATCACTAGACATACTTCGCAGTGTGGTTTACCTTGCACACAAGGTAAACTAGTGGTTTGTGTTACCTTTGTGACCACTACAAGTGAGTGGCCAACAGAGAGCTTTCTATTCCTAATGCTTTCTAATGTCCTAGTTATATTTGCGCTTAGGCTTAAATTGTTGGCAGTTGTCAGAAGAAGAAATCTTGTGCCTTCTGCTGCATTGGCACGAGTGTTTTTGAAGCAATTTAGAAAAAGTAACTGATCTGGCTGGGAACTAACCTGGCTATAAAAGGGTTTTGTTTGTAAGCCAGATCGTTTCCTCAGTGTAGTTCACAAACCAGTTGCATGCACTTATTTTGGTATAAGGGATGGTGGGAGGGTGGGTGTGACTTTCTTCTGGCAGTGCTGGCTTCTGTGGTTTTGAGATCCTCTGAGTTTCAGCTGCTCTCAACGATATGCTGCAGCAATACAAAGGAGATGTAAAGGTGCAAATGGAATCTGTGGCTTTGGATACTTGCACCTTCTGTTTATGCCACCCCCCTGCCAATGCTATGTGTTGAAACTTCTGGTAGGGATTTCAGTGTGTTGTGTTACATTGCAAATAATGTATACTGTGATCTTTCTGACTTTGACTGTACTTTTTCACTCCAGCATTCTTCAGCATCCAAATGTTCTTCAGTGTATTGGGCAGTGTGTGGAAGCCATTCCGTATCTCCTAGTTTTTGAGTTCTGTGACTTGGTAAGTGCACTTATACAAAAGGCTGCAACTGTTTTTCCAATGGTGTAAATTGTATGTAGTGTATTTACCACCTTTCACTCGTGAAAATTTCACGAAGTTCACTCTTTTTCTTTCTGGGAAGTTTTTTGAATAACCAGAATTTCAGAAGAATATTCAGAACTTGAATAACAGAATTTCTGTTTAGAGACAGACCACAAGTGTAATTTTGTGTTTATATTCTTTTCAATTCATCATGTAAATTCTAGGTGCTTGTAGAATGTTCTGAAGAGGAAAATAGTTGTTCTTTCTTTGATAATGGAATTACCTGTCTTTCATGTAACAGGGAGCTTGGAGGGGAAGGGAGGTCATAGAAGGAAACTTTTTATTGCAGTCCAGTATCACATGCACATGCTCACAATCACATCCTAAATTGTTTGCTGTCTGTGCAGTCTTAATGTGCTTTTATCACCATTTCTATGAAAATGTTAACTGGGGAAATGGAAAGAATTTCCACCTTTCTGCCTCCCCCCCTCCCCCTTCCAGAATGCCCAAATTTTACCCATGCTGTGCAGCTTTGGGCTAAAATGCAATGGTGGGCTCACTTCCAGAATCGGTAATGAGTGTATTCTAATAGCTAGAATTTTCAGTATCATCCTATTCTATTCCTGATCCTTTCTGTTACTGTATTCTTAATTTTCCCTACTCTTATGCTTCTTCTATCCCTCCCTCCCACTGCTCCCCCCAAGCAACTGCCTTACTATGTCTCCTGAACACCAAAGGGATTGCTAAGAGCACAGTGAAGGGTGTTCTTGCTGCTTTCTGCTCTGCTGTTAGTGCCACAAAGGCCACTGAAGATGGGAAGGATAGTTGCACAAAAACCTTGCTCAGCCAACTGTATTCCTGGGCATGTGTTGGAATTTACATGAATGTTGTGAGAAGTGGGGTGGTATGCGTGTATGGAAACTTTGTACTGTGCCCAGTATACACAGAGTCTTTAGAGACTAAAATTTGGATATGGTGATGGATCCATGGTCTGGAAAGACTTTAATTGCTTTATTGTAGCATAACACATTATTAAAAAACAAACAAACCCAGAACTCCAGGTGGCTATCTAAACACTGGCTCAATAGCAGCTTTTAAAGTTTGTTGTCTAGTTATCATTTAAAGCAGAGTTCCTTGAAAAATGTGAAGACAGAAATTAACTCAGAAGCGCATGTATATGTTATTAAGAAGTCTTTCAGAAGCAAGATAGTTTACATTTATAAAATTCAGCAAGATCCTTTTTTATCAGCTTCACTACTACAGAGTTTTCCTTTAAACTCAAGGGCACAAATATGGTTCTAGTTGCATCAGGTGCCTTGAGCAATTTAAATAAGAGTTACCATGAACTTTTGAGTTTTCTTGAGAAACGTCAGTTCATCTGTGACCTTAAATAACTATATTTTTCGTTACTGCTCTTTTTCTCAAATTTATTAGCTGTGGTAAATTAATGAGGCAGAAGTGCTGGTGAAATAATTCTTTTCTAAATGGAAGAAACACCTGAACTTTTAGTAACTGATGAAAGTGAAACGTTCCATTTTTACTAAGAATTAAAAAGTAGGACACTAAGGTTAACCAGAGAATGTTTTTTATATTTTTTTTTTTAACAGGTAGAAATGAAATACTTCATACTGATTTTAAACCTGCTACTCAGGTTGGAGGTTCTTCAAAAGGACCCTTGAAAGAGAATTGCGTTTATAGAGTCTAATAGCTATGCATCCAAATATTTAATCAGATTTAATTGCTGCCATGTTTTTAAGTAGTTATGCTATTTAATCCAACTTTGAATTTGAAGATGGAGTAACTTTTGAAGATTGTCCCACTTTTAAGTATACAGGAAAAAATAATATCCTTGTTTGATGCCTGATTAATGCCAGAAATTGTCATGATCCTGCAGAGTAATCTGGAAAGGATTTTACTTAAGGGGATAAAATAGATTTTTACTTTAACTGCAGGCAGTAAGCTTGACAGCCAAAGTGGTAGTTTTATAAATTTGAATGTAGTTAGGTAATTTCTTTGGAATGGAAAATAAATGTCTGTGCTGATTTGTATTCCAAGTGAACTAAAACTTGTGCTTAGAAAATTATATATTATAGCAAGTTAAGCATGACTTTCACACTGGAAGTCTGGCTCACTTGAAGAGCTCTTACTTGGTAGAGCTGAGTATGTCCTAGACGACATAGTATTTTATTCACTGTGCACACAAATATATTGAGGCTAGACAGTGTTCACTTGAATAGTTTTATGCAGGGATTGAGACTAGTGCGGTAAGTTAGCTCAGCATTGCTGTATGTTGCTATTTCTTGTTGTAGTCCCAGGGCCTTGTGTGGGAGGTAGCAATATTGGAGTGAGGGGAGAGGAGAGACATGAGGAAGGGAGAAATGTAAAGGAAGCCAGACGGCACCATTTGGAATAGAAGGTATGGCTAGATAGCATTTTTTTTTTTAGCAGACAGGTTTTTAGTAGAATGTCAGTAGGCTGATATTCTAGAAGCTGCTTTTTATCCCTGTGGCTGGGATGGCAGTTATTTTTCAGGCTTTTAGTAAGTGATCTCAAAAGCTGGTAGCTTTTTTGTACTTTTTTTCTGAAATTGGGTAAATTGGGGAATACGGAGGTGCCTCCAAATCACACAAGTGTCTGATACTTCAGCAGAAAGACCATAGGGGGCAGACGCAGTTGAAGTGTTTGACTAAAGGTTCTAGTTGTCTGTGGTGACTATATATTGTTCAAACAGGAGGGATGAGAAACATGTTCCTGTTTTGCCAGCAGTAGTATAATGCTATGCTAAAGCTCTTTACCTTGTGTTACTGTTGTTGTATATGTATATACAACAAGGAATAAACTTGTTTTAATCCCTTGTATTTATGTGGTTAAGAATTTAATGGTTAAGAAAAAAGGTGGCAAATATGTCAACTGTGTTGGATAGGAAATTTAAATGTCTTCAGATGACAAGTTCTTTTGAGGCTCTTTTGGCAGTGTAGACTTTGTTTTTCAAGTTTGGCATATTAAGTAACAAAAAATGTGGTTATTCTACTGACCAACACAGTCTAGAGGGTATAGTGGTTGTTTTCTTTGCACTCCTTCAAATTCATAGCCTATCACAGCATGTCCACCTTTTGCAACTTCTCTTACTAGTATTTGTGGCCTTTTTAGGGCTACTCGACCTTGTCTTGGCTGCTTAGGCAGCCCTGTTGGATTATCAGTTCCAAGGCTCCTTGGCACTGAACGGTCTTGATCAGAGGCACTGGAAACTGTAGTGCAGAGATCCCAGAGCTAACTGTCACGGTAGCAGTGCTGAATGTCATGCAGGTGAACCTGCTGGTTTTCTTGGCCATATAAGCTACTTACACATATTGCTTGGCTGTGTATGCAGTAACTGTATTTGCTACCATTTAGCCTGTTTTATAATGTAATCCAAGTTCTTCTATGTCCCTTGCTTTGCAGAGCTGGGCAAGAAGCAAGAGAGGTCAGTTGCACATACGTAATTTAAAGTTTTTAAATCCTAATTTTTCTTTGCCTGTGTTAAAATTCTTTAAATAAATGGTAAATACTAAAAGAAATACTCAGTAAGTTCTTAACCCCTTCGCCCTTATTTGTTTGCTTAGTATGTTGGTGCAATCTTCTATGAATAGTTAACTGTTCACTGTTAAACATCGTAGAATGATGCCAGGTTAAAAATAGTGGTAGCTGGCTTATTAACTTTAATATATTACTCATCCGTGTGTGGCCAGCATTTTGTCAGCACAGCAAATCCTCTAATGGATTGACATAATTTATGAGTAGAGGAAAGTTATTCAAATGTGAAAGTAGCATGTATATTGTGAGGCCAATTTGCCTATCAAATTCTTACAGAAATTCTTCAAGTCTTGCGGTTCCCTGAGCAGATGAGATCAGCAGGATGCAGTATTTGCCTAGAATGCCCTGTAGCTTGCTTTAGGGATGTTGCTGTTAGTGGAAGGTGCCTGTCTGCAGTGTTTGGTTCTTTCTTTTGTTTGGGCTTTTTCTAATTACTGCCACTTGAAAACATTATCTTCAAATTAAAAAAGAATCTTTGCAATGGAAACTTCTTAACCAAACAGTTCAACAAATCTGTTTAATAAACATAGTCAATATCAATATGAGGCAAACAGTAGATATATCAGTGGTGGGTGGTTTAAAAAAAGGAGGGGGTGACAATTAATGGAAACTTCAGAAATCATGTCTGTTGAGTTCAAAGGCTCTTTGTGCTCTTGGAACTGTTTAATATTTCTTAAACTTACTTACATATGCCTAAGCAACTTTCTGATGGTATAGGTGCTTTATACCATACACCACTTTCAGGCATTTTAATGGTAGTGACTGCAGGTACTTACACTGTGAAGCACTGTTGGAGAGGAGAGGAAGGGGTAGTATTTTTAGTTATCTAAGAAAAGGGGCAATTATGTGCTATTGTGTGACTTACCAAGTTGGAAAGCTACCTGCTAGAAACTGTTCAGTAGACATAATTTGGTATCCTCTTCACACTTCTAAAACCCTATCATCACTACCTACTGGTTTAAAAAGTCATGTCAGCTATTTGTTTGGGTGTTTATAGGAACCAAATGTGGAGTTTGCACGAAGAAGAAAACTACCAAAGAGCACTGTGTGTAAATATGCCCCTGGCTTCTGGCTGTTACAAAGGAAAAAGCATATTAAGACTTAGAAAGATGTCTGAACTGATCCTGACTAGAACTGAGAAGGATGAGAGGAAAGATGAAACCTAGTTCTTCATGGAGTCCCAGGAGAGTAGGGAGGAGGCAGAGAAGCCGAGGAAGTTGCAGAGGAAGTGGAGCCTTCCCCAAGCATGATTACTGAGCTTTTTATATTTAGGTGTTTGAGCACTGAATTTTGCAGACCTGTATTTATTCAGATATGTATAGCCTTTGATATTTACTGTGCTAAAAAGTCTGTTGGATAAAGGGCCATTTTGTGGCTCATAAAATAGTATGGGAGTAGTATTGATGTATTGCTATCGTCTGCTTGTAGACAGGGAAGCATCATAGGACAATGTAGGCTAGCAAGGAGCTCAGGAGGTCTCCACTCCAACTTCCCCTTCAAAGTAGTGTCAACCTGAGGTCAGACCAGATTTCTCAGGGCCTTGTGCACTTAGATCCTGAAAACATCCAAGGATGGAAACTGCACAGTCTCTTTGGGCAACCTGTGCTTCTGCTCCACTGTCCTCATGTGGAAAACAGTTTTCCTTATACTCAGTCTGAACTTCTTGTGTTTCAACTTATGACTGTTGTCTCTCATCCTCTCTCCATGCTCCACAGTGAAGAGCCTGGCTTAGTCTTTAATAACTTCATACGTACTGGGCAGCTGCTATGAGGTGCTTCCAAAGTCTTCCTTTCTTCAGGCTGAATGAGCCCAGTTCCCTCAGCTTCTCCTCATGATGAAATGCTCAGACTCCCTGACTGTCTTGGTGGCCCTCTACTGAACTTCTTCCAGTTTGTTGTCTGTCTTGTTTTGGGGCAGCCGATACTGGACACAGGATCTAAATGTGGTCTAACAAGTGCTGAATAGAAGGGGATAATCCCTTCCCTTGGTCTGCTGGCTATGGTCACGTTTATGTAGTCTAGGAGGCTGCTTGCAGTCTTTGCTGCCAGGGCACACAGGTGGTTGATGTTCAGCTTGCTGTCTACTAAGATCCCCACATCCCTTCCTGCAGAGCTGCTGCCCAGGTGGTCAGTCCTCAGTTTGTGTTGTTGCAACGGATTTTTCCTTCCTGGGTGCAAGCCTTCGCATTTGTCCTTCTGGAGTTTCATAAGGTTTCTGTTGGACCCTTCTTCTAGCTTGGCCAGTTCCCTCTGGATGGCAGTCCAGCACTTGAGTGTATTCATTGGTTCCCCCCAGTTTGGTATAAGCAATGTGCTTTTAAAAGCAATACCAAAACACCCTATTTCACGTTTTTAACCTTGATTGTAGCCTTAATTAGAATAGAGTGGGAGAACAGAACCCTTATATTTCAAGGTGCTGGATTTAATACAAGTTGTATTTCCTACAAAAATGCGTGCCTACATGAATTATTATTTAATAAACAGGGGACGCCACACAGCACTGCTGTTACTAATGCATTTAAAAATTAAAAAGTAGTTCCTTGGTGTGTTTCGGACATCCTAGGAACTTAATCCTGGGACAAACCCTAAGTAACCAGTTGCTGTTTTAATGAATGACAACAGTTTTGGAGAGTTTGACTTTATTCAGACACTTGCTGCCACCTAGAGTCAGTTAAGCTCGTATTTTGTACTTGCTTATATTCATTAGGCTATGCAGTTGGGAATCTCTGTGTGTTATGACACTGTTTTGTATTTTTTTGGAACTCTGCTCCAGTAAATCTGCTCTGGCAAGGTTGAAGGAGGTGTGTGTGTTTATATATAAATATTTATACATATATACATGAACCAGCATGATGTTAAAGCTGTAATTGTAAGTCAGAAGAATCTTTCAGGAAACACTTTAAAAAATGTAATTCTGTGGGATGCAAATACCGAAATGTTACCTAATTAGTAGCTAAAAACAGGATAAAGAGAATGAAATGAAGGCTTCTACAACATTAAACAGTATTAGAAGTTATGCATACTTTCTCATAAGGTGGTATAGCTACTTGCAGCGTAAGTAGTACGTATAAAGTAGATGAAGATAGAATAGCTGCTTGTGTGTACTGTAGAATCTATGTATATTTAAAAAAATTAAAATTAAGTTGTTTTACATAGGAGTAGTGTCTGCTTTTAAGTTCCATTTCTTCTTATTTTATTAAATATAACCCAGGTTTGTGACTGTCCAGCCAGTCACCTCAGTTACTGCTGCACTGTTAGATTTCAATGCACCACACAGACATGTACTGCTTGAACTAATAGAATTGTAAATTGTTATCCTCAATTGCCCATGTTAAGGAGGAATGAGATGCTTTGGTTATAGCACCAGAGGAACAGGAAGTTTAGTGATCTTTAGTCTTTCCTGAACTTCAGAGTGCTTTTTAGCCGCTGCAGAGACTGCCTTCTTGTCTGGTCAATCTCAAGACTTCCCTTCAGTCTCCTTCCTGGCCAAAGGTTTAGGCAGATAATGGACCTGGATGGTTAGAGCCCAGAATGTTAGGCTGGTAAAACAAGTTGTGATGTAATATGTTGTGCAGTCTCAATACAAAAATACCCTCTGAAGTAATTTGCTAAACTTACAGAAAGTCTGAGTGCTAGATTAAAAGTCCAACTGTGAAAGTAGGAACAATATTGACATGAGAAACTTGTTCTCTTCCCTTGCTTGGATTCACTTACTATAGTCTTGCTTTTCCTGAATGTTTGACAACTTTCAGTTATTTTCCCTCTGTTTCAAAGCTGTTCTCTTTTTTTAGTAATTTATGAAGTGCTTCTATGGGCTTATTAATTATGTGGCTGCTGCTCAGCATTGCCTAGGTCCAGTAAAACTGCTGCCATCCTCTAAATTCTTTGCCTGGAGTGGCGTGTATTACAAAAAAATTACTTTTTATCTCTAAAGCTCTGGTGAGCTGGCAAAGTCTGAAACCTTTTTCTCTGATCTCTCCCTTCCATCCCCTTGCAAATTCCAGACAGTCAGCTTTGCTGATTTGGAGCACTTGAAAACTCATCTAACTTAAAAACAGAAGCTCATCAAATGCGTTTTTTTAATGGAAAGTATTATTGTATGACAGTTAGGTTTTATATAACAGTCTGATTTAGAATGTTAACTACTAAATATTTGATTAAAAACCCTTTAAAGGACAATACCATATGCCTTAGGTGACTTCTATAAGAATCCTTATGGAGACTGGAAACTTGAAGAGATTTTTTTTCTTAAGCACCAATGTGGTTAATAAGTAATGTGGTTCATTGGTTCTTCATTAAATATTTTTCAATTTCAACCAACATACAAGGCTGATAAGTATTTTCAACTTCTTTTACAGGGTGACCTAAAAACTTATATCTGCAATGAGCAGGAACACATTAAAGGAGACTCACAAATAATGCTGCTACAGAGAATGGCATGCGAAATTGCTGCTGGACTTGCTGTAATGCATAAACATAATTTTGTGCATAGGTATGCTTTCCCGATAAATCGCTTTTAGTTATGGTACACTCTAAAATTCATGTAGATATTTTCATGAAAATCTATGTATATTGAAGATTGTGTTTTAACAGATTTCTATCCTATGTCATGAAGGTGTGATGCTTGTGAAGATGTTAACTTAAGATGCTAATTTGTTACAGCTCCTACCTGGCTGAAAGCTGATGACCTACTTTTCAAGTTTGCAGCCCATAGAACACAACCTACTGCTAAGCCAATCCAGAAGATGAAGTTGTTAGATTAATTCTTGGCCAACTTAAATTTGTTTTGTTTATTGGGGGAGGGAGGAGGGGAATATTAGAATTTTGTTAGAATTAATCTTACCTGCTGTGTAATTTTTTTTTTATAGATTATAGCAATTTAGAACTTCTGTTTGGTAATCTGTTATCTTTGTTACTAAAAATAAAAAAAAATTAAAAACTGCTGGCTTTCTAGTGCAGTAACAGAGAAGCTAACTTTAGATGAAAAATCTGGCTGAAGCAGGTGTTCTGTCACTGAATTATTGTTCATGTAACCTTTTAATCTTCAGTAATGGAGGTAGTCAGATATAGAAGCAATCATAATGGGAGAACAATTTTGTTTTAATCAGGGGGAAAAAATGCTAGATTTCTTTATTTTTAATTAGTGCAATTGATACTGAAAGAATGGCAGTAGTAGTGAAAGGCTGGGGAAAATGTATTCATTAAACTAATTGCTCAGAAATATACCAAAATTAAATTTTTTGGCTTTAAATGAAAAGGTGTTAAGGAACTGGAAGACATCAACCTTAGGGTTGTAATTACTAAAGTATTAAAGACTACTTGCTCCCTGAACATGGCTTACCTGATGAAACTGTTGGGCATCCCAAGATAGTTCACTTTATTTTGGTTTTGTGTTGGGTCAGTCTGTTCTTTGCTGTAGAAACAGCACTTGCATCATCCCTTTCAACAAGTTAGGAACTTGTACTAGAGCTTATCAATGCACATCTTGCTACTTAGAGAAAGCGGAGACCTTGTGTTCAGGGAGAAGCTGAACTATTAAAGTGAGGTCTTAAATGGTGCAGGTGTAAAACAGCAGCAAAACCCTGAGAAAACCCCAAAGCCTGGATGTGGCTGGTGGGCAGAGCTATTCTTTTAACATGTTTAACAATTTCAAATGACTTGAAGGTAGTAGCAACAATTGTACTTGTCAAACTGAGTGATCACTGTTTCTTGTATTGCAGCAGCATGGCTTTGTAGGTATTACACTTAACAGTACATTTTCAGTGAAATGCAGTTAAACTTGATAAATAATTAAAATAATTAGTCTGTGGATCTGCAAGATTCTCAGTGTAAATGTTTACTTCTAGCAACACTATCCTGATGCTGTCAGAGTAAGTGGTAAAGCTCCAGCATCAGTGATTTTGTTGTTAGTGGTAAATTCAAGCAGCCAAAATTTTATTTTCTCTTTCAGGATATTTATTTAAAGAATATAAAACAAGTTGGAAAGCTTTGGGGTGTACTTGAGGGTTACAAATGTGTTTCTGACCTGTGGCTCTGGAAAGGAAAACATTTTCTTCTTTTCTTTGAACTAGCTAAACTGTGTGGCTTTCAGACTGTACTTCAGAGACCTTTTTTTAAGACACACAGAAGCAATGGTAGAGTTCTTCCAGTGCACTTAGTTGCCTGGGACCCTTCTGTGAAACTGAGGAGCGAAATATTTGAGCAGTTAATCTGCAAAGCTCTTTGCTGTCACAGCTACAGTTAGTAGTAAGCATGCAGCTTCGTTAAATGTGCATAAATTTCTGAGTTTGCATGATGGGTTTTCTAAAACAACTTGTTTGTGTTAGTACAGCAGCACTGCTGGCTATAAGTACTTGTGGTCTGGTTTAGGGTGGAAACTTACCAAATACATTACTTGTTCTGTTGGTCTTTTTTCAATACTATCTGTAGTTCTAGTTCATGTGTAATGTATGGTTTTGATATTTAGAGGAACTTAACTGTGGGTGTAAGATATTACTAGTTGCTTAGCATCATATTGTCAATTGTTAAGTATTTAAACCTGATCTGAATTGTTGATAGACTTTGTTTATGACAATTAAAATGCAAGACATGCAATGATAAAGAGGGTAAAGAGGGACCTACATCACTCTAGTATGTGAACAGCCTAAGTAATCTACATCATAGGATTATCAGTAGAAGGAAATAACTGCATATAAATTCTGTGTGTAGTTTGAATGCTTAAGAGTATACTTCACTACTTTAGAGAAGCGACTGCATTTTGAACTTCTGTAAAAAGGACAGCATAATAGTCTAGGGTTTTTTTGTATAAAATCTTTTTAAATGTGATTCCCTTGTCACTATGCTTAGTTTTATTTGGGTTCCAGAACACAGATTCGGCTTGATTGTATGGCTCTAATCTGATTCTCTTTTGAAAATGTGAGAGGGCCTAAGGGCCATCATATTTGTGGCCACAAAACAAATCTTGTCCAGTAAGTCTACTGTAAGGAGAGACCCTATCAGTGTTTGTTTTTTCTGAAAGTGATGTTTATATAGAACTATGGTGTCTGCAGTATTCCAGTGAGATAGGGGATCAGTTGTTGGCTTGTATAGCTTCTAAAACTTAATGAAAATGTAAGCAACAAGAAAACTATCTTAATGTTTAGTTTGGATCAAAATTGTACTTTTGAAATTGATCTTACCAGTTACTGTGCCTGGGTTCGCATTATGAGTTAGTCTTTTGGAGTGCATGGACTTTGGATTTTATCCAAAGAGAATCAGAAAGGTAGCTCCAGAAGCACTCCTTTCATGCACCTAGCTTGCTTCAGCCTTAATTAGGATTTAGGTCTATGGGATTGGACTACAGCTCACGGAAATAAAATCGCTGAAGTGTATATCGTGTGGATGTTGAATCCTTAGCGGTAGTTGTTCTGTATTACTAATCTGCTCCTATTATGGCTTGCTACTTGCTACTGTAATCTATAACTGTGCATAACTCCTTGATTCTTCTTGTTTTTTTTTTTTAGAGGTTTTTTGGCTTTTCATTTGATACTTTTAAGCTATGGCCTGACTGTTCTAAGTGCCATTTCTTTTAACCCACTTGTCTTTGGTTTGCATTGAAGGTATCTTGGTTTGGTCTCATTGTGTATTTGTTTGCTTTTTCAGTGACTTGGCCTTACGAAATTGCTTTCTTACATCTGATTTAAATGTCAAAGTAGGAGATTATGGTATAGGATTCAGTCGATATAAGGTAAGTTAATCTAGTCACGTACCACTTTTTTTAAAGGATTTGGGGCCTGAGGTTATAACCAGCATACTTTAAAATTACAAACTGGTAATAGATTTTATATTTATACTTTGAGTAATGGGCTTTCAAAGTATAACTGTCAGACAACTGTAGCAACCTCATGTAGCAGAATAGATGATCTTTCTAGAGACGAGTTTATGCTTGTAGAAGGAAGCTTTTGGTTAAATCTGCCTTTTTTAGGTCATATTTACAGTAGTCCTAAAATATGCACAAATTCATTTTAATGTTTTAAGAAAGGAAAAATTCAGTCCAATTTCTTAATGAAAGTGTTCAAAGTATTTAATTATATCAAGAAAGTGAAAAATTCGAGGCATTAATTAAAAAAGTTTCTGGAGTACCAAACCTTAAACAAGAAGTTGGCATTCCGTTTTTCTGCTATGCAGTGAACAGTGAATGCCTTTCCTCTATAGCATTATTCTCTGCTTCTTGGACAAAATGGGATTAATTTTTTTTAATTCTTAATTTTTTTGCATAGGGATCCCATAAAACCATATTAGGGAAAAGACTGTCAACTTCTGGAAGCTGATCCAATGTTTATTCAGTCTTTTTCTGTGTTTTTTATCAATAATTTAGGAAGATTATATTGAGACAGATGAGAAGAAACTTGTTCCTCTCCGATGGACTGCACCTGAGTTAGTAACAAGTTTTCAAGACAGACTGTTATCAGCAGAGCAAAATAAATATAGTAACATATGGTATGTAGTAGGCTTTAAAATAATTTCAATGAGAGATTTGTGAACATATTTTCAAATGCTACACAAAGGAGTAAATAATATTCATAGTTAAATTGAATATTGGCCTGATGCACTGCTTTTTTGTTTCATCAGATGTACAGTAGGTTGAACTCTACCAACGTGAAACTGTATCTTGTTTTGAAAAGATGCTTAGACATCTGAGAGAACAATTAGGTTAAGAAAAAATGTTTAGCGGAAGAATAGGTGTTTATACTAATAAAAGTAATTACTGTATATTTGCCAAACACCTTCAGGTGTTTCTAAAGGAAGGAAATGATGAATGATTTTTCCAGTAATGTAATAGTTGTAGATGACATAAACAGTTGATCCTGGTAGAGCCCGATTTAAGTTCTCTTGGTAGAACAGTAGCATCTTAATTTCTTGCTGCAGCATTTGAGGCCTGCAATTTAACTGTTCGTCTCTGCTACCAAAGACCTTACAGACAAAGGCTAGTGAAAATCTTGAAGATGAACTTTTTTGAAACCGCCCAGTTCTACTTCAATTCTCAAGTCCTAAGAAATTTGGATAATGGAAATTGGGGCTTATGTTAACATTTCTAAAAGCATTATAGTTAAATTCCTGCTTTTATACTCTAAAGATATTAAATAGTAAATTAGATTTTATTTGCTAATTTAAAGGTAGGGTTGCAGATAGCAAGTGGGGTAGATAGAAATTATCTAAATACTGATTTCCTTGCATCTTTCAAGCAGGCTTCCTCAGATCATACTGTTCACCTAAACTACAGGCAGCCAGGGTATTAAGGTTTCCAACCTGAATTTTAGTGCCTTTTATATAGAGCTGCTCTGAACAGGTTTGGACTAGATGACTTCCAGAGACCCCTTCCAATCTAAATAACCGTAATACATGCAGAGTCAGTTACTTTGCATTTTGAGCAAGAAAAGGTTGCCCAAAGATCAGCATCAACTCCAATCACTGAAAATGTGATTAGTGTTGTATACAGTATGTATACAGCACTGAGCACAAGAGGTGGCTTCTGACCACTGCACCTTAAAAATAAGTAATTTTATGAAAACTAAAACAAAAATTAGATTTCTAGCAGTTTGACCCATAATGGCAATTTCTGATGAAAGCTTTTCCTACTGCTGGACTAACCATAAGATTTATTCAGCTTGCCTATCTAGATAGGCATTTTCTACTTTTTTAACACCTGGAGGTTTCTTCCATGGTTGAATCCTTGGAGGCCTCTTGTATTTTGTTGCCTTCATTGGTGTTACCTTCATTGTCATTGTCTTCAAGCAACTTTTATTCTTGAGGCTTCTAGCATTCTGTCAAACAAAATGAGTTAACAGGTTCTGAATGAGACCCAATGGGAGAGTGATATTTGTTTCTTCTTGCCAGTTATGTTTTGCATAATCCTTACTTTCTTAGAAAAGCAACTTTAAAATATTTCTTAGACTGCACAGTGATTTGCTGCTCCTTTTCAGGTCCCTGGGTGTCACGTTATGGGAGCTATTTGAGAATGCTGCTCAGCCCTACTCAGACTTTTCTGATGGGGAAGTTCTAACCCATGTCATAAAGGAGAAGCAGGTTAAACTCTTCAAGCCACATCTGGAGCAGCCATACTCTGATAGATGGTAAACTGTAAATGTTTTTATTCTTAAAGCTGATGAAGTTTCTCAAATTACTCAGTTCTCTTAAATATATTTGAAATTGCTACATGGAATCATGCTCCTGGCAAAGAAACCCTATGTAAAAGTAAAAGGAGTGTCTATAGATGGAAATTCCTACCAGTGATATTAACTGTTACTACTTTAGATTGTTAGATACCTGAATTTTATAAATGCCTTTTCAGTGAGAAGCCTATTGAAACCTGTTTCTTATTTGTATAGGTACGAAGTTCTGCAGTTCTGTTGGCTACCTCCAGAAAAGAGACCAACAGCAGAAGAAGTGCATAGACTTTTAACTTACCTTCGCATGCAAAGCCAAAGGGACTCAGAGATTGACTTTGAGCAGCAGTGGAATGCTCTTAAACCAAACACCTCAAATAGAGAAACAAGTAATTCTGCATTTCCAATCTTGGATCACTTCCAAGGAGATAGACTTGGCCATGAGTTGGAGGAGGTTCTTACTGTAACTGAAACAAGCCAGGGTCTCAGCTTTGAATATATCTGGGAGGCAGCTAAACATGATCATTTTGATGAATGTGGTCCTGTGAATCCTGATGAAGCAATGACGTACACAAGTGTTTTCTTTCCAATGGAGGTTTTTGAGAGGTCACTTTCAGAACAAGGCTCGGGAGCACAGAATGGAAGTGGTCAAGAAGCATCGCTTGCTGTCCCTGGGGTGTTACCTGTGTTTGATGCACACAAGCTTTCCGTTGGAAATGACTACTATATCCAGTTAGAGGAAAAAGGAAGTGGCTGCAGCATGAATTTTGATAACCAATCGATTGTACTAACTACAGAATTTGATAACCAAGAAGCAGTACAAGAAAAAAATTCTCATTTCATGGTTCTCAGGGATCTTGATGTTGAAGAATCTGGCACTGACAGGGACTTCTTCCACTACAATACAGATCCTAAAGAGGAATTTTTGCCAGATACTAATAGTCCAGAAAGTCCTTTCCAGAGTCTCTTTAATGGCATTGACAGATCAGAAGAATTGACAGACAGAAAAATACTTGGTTTTGCTGAAACAAATTATATTCCTAAAGACTTTAAACCAGCTGCTTTAAACTCAAGTGCAGATGCTAGAAAGGCAGTAGGCCTTTCTGAGAAGGAGCATTCTAGTCATGCTTCTGAAAATGAAACTGTTTCCTCATGTGAAAATATCTCTAACCAGTCTGACTTGGTAACTTCAGAAGAACTTTCTGATAACTTCTTATTTCTTCAAGAGAAAAACTTATTAACAGGGTTGTTGTCTAACAAAACCAGCAGTGATTTTGGGAAAAAAACAGATGGTGTTCTAAAAAATATATTAGAAACCTCAAACAGAAACTCTGTAGAGACTGAACCTGTGTTGGCTGAAAATGCACAGGTCCCTTCTTTAATACATGAAAGTCTTAGAACAGTGAAAGATGAAAATTTTAACCCAGTGACAATGAATAAAGATCTGAATTCTCAGTCTCAGACTACTGTAGAGATGCAGGCATCCTCTAGTCCATCTGCAGCACATAAGTCATGTGATAAATGTGCAAATCTTCCTTATTTGAAGGATGAGGGAAAACTTTTAAATGTGGAAGTCAATGAAGTCATGTCCTGTAACATTGATATTCTCTGTCAAGAAGATCTATCCAATAATGCCAAAAATAATATTAGAAACAATCCATATTATGGTGTTGCTGTTGAAACAGATGAGTGTGATGCACAAGTAAAACAGGGAACGCTTTTCAGATCTGATGAAGTAGCTTTTAGTAGAGAAAAATGTAGTGATCAGGAAGGTATGAAAAGAAACTTGCAAGATAAGTCTCCCTTATTAAAAAAAGATGAATGTTTATTGGAGGGAAACCAGGAAACATCAAATCATTTTGAGAACTGTAAGGATGTTCCAGAAGAGGTGACCTTAATTTCTGTTGCTGCTTCAGATTGTACAAGTCAGGATAGCCTTTTGGAAGACAGCCCATCTCCTATACAAACTGTAGAACAAGCCTTAGAGACACCTGATTCTTTGGATTCTTTAGATGTAAATGAAGCTTTAGAATCTTTACAAGCTCAAAGTCCCCAGAAACTTTTGCCACCTGATAAACCTGCTGACAGTGGCTATGAAACAGAGAACCTGGAATCTCCAGAATGGACTTCACATATCACTGTTGAGGATGCTTCCAGTGTAGATACTGCTCTCTGTGTTGTCAGTGAGAGCAATGTCAGTGCTTTACCTTCTAATCCAGTCATAATTGTTTCAGAAGCAGCAGCTTGTTTAGATGCAGTGAACAGCAATTTTGAAATGACCCCAAAGGTTTTTCTGGGTGGAAATCAAAACTCATATAGAGACTCTGCCTATTTCTCTGATAATGATTCTGAGCCAGATAAAAAAACAGAAGAGACTGTAAATCTGTCAAGAGAGACCATGTGTGTTGTTTCTTCAAGTAATAGCCAAGAGGATTATAGTTTTGAAGAGAGACAGCAAAAGTGTGATGTAGGGAATTACCAGGATACCAATAATCAAAATGCAAAACTAGAACTAAATCACAACTTAGAGATGCAGGAGATGGATATAAGGATGCAGGAGTGTCCTGATGAGTGGGCTGAGGCAACTCTGAATTCCCTGGAAATATCGATAGGAAGTAACCTAAGGGATGAAATAAAACTCTCTGAGACTTCCCATAAAACAGTCTCTTGTGTTGGCACTAATACTTCAGAACTTCTTTCACACAGAGACTTAAAGTCTGCACATAACACACACAGTCCTTTAGATTTGAGTAACAGTGAGAAGTCCTTCTATCACATTGAAGGACAAAAACTGAAAGAGCCAGATATTGAAGGAAAATACCTTGGCAAACTCGATGTTTCTGGAATGCTTGATTTAGAAGATGGTGATGATGCAGATGAGGAAGATGAAAACAGTGATTCTGAGGATGACATGAGGACTTTTCATATGCATAGTCTGAGTTCTGACAGTGAAGATGAAACTGTTCATCAAGTACCTGAGATACTTACTGATAAGGATGATGGAAAACATCTGAGAAGCTTGTTGAAACTTCCCAAACCTCTTAATGAAAGCCAACATGAGCATTGGAAAACTGAGAAGAAGGCTGTAACGTTCTTTGATGATGTGACAGTCTATTTGTTTGATCAGGTATCTCCCCCCACCCCCCCAATTACTAAGTAAAGTTTTTGTTGGTTTGGGTTTTTTAAACAAGATGTAGTAGAATAGCCTAATATTTGTGTACACATTGTTACAAGATCACCTTTCTTGTCTTGGCAGGGTTAGATCTTGTTTGTTATGTGGGTCATTTTTTCTTATATATATATATATAAAGGAAAAAGAAACTTTTTTTTCTTGGCTAGGTACAGTTGTGTGTGCTGGTAGAAAGCAGCACTAACTGGAAGTGAAGGAAGGTTTTGCTTTGGGCAGGGTTGGTTGCCAAATCCTGGATCTCCATTTCTTTTGGACCCTTGACTGCATGCGCTGAATCAAACGTGGTTTTTAGTGATGTCTCTATGATGTTTATAAGCTGTATTTGATTTGAATAGGTGAGACAGTGTCATTATGGACCAGATTTGATTTAATTTGTTTTACCAGAATGTTGTTTGTAACTTTATAGAAGCAGTTTATCTGTTTAATGAGTTCGAGAACTTTAAGTTCAAATTCCTTTATAAAAGAAAAGAAGGGGGAAAAAACCAAAACAACAAACCCCGCACACCCCCCCAAACCACAACCTAACTCTGAATCTTGTATTAGTTAGCATTAAGGTAAATTTACAATAATCAAAGATGAGAACTATCTAAATGGTAATGCTAGTTTTTATTAATCCAATATGATTCAAGTTCAGTGAAATGCTGATCTGCTTATAAAATTCAAGGTTACCTTTGTTTCCTTATCTGCTTTATCAATTTTTAACTTCTGTAACTTGATACAGAGGGGATTGTATTTTAACATTATGGCAGCTAAACTAGTACAGTGAGTTTAAAAGAACAGTCACATTGTTAAGCTTTGGAAATGTTGCTTATGATGACGCACATAAATATTAGAGGTAATTGTGTTTTGGAATAGAAAACATAAGTGATATATTTGTGTGTAGGCAGCCTGTAGAATAGTAATCCATTTGTCAGAGGGGAAGGAAAAGAATTAGCTGTGTTTAAACTGCTCTTAGTTGTTGAACTCTTTACTTATTACAGTAACTGATAAAATGTTGGCTACTTCAAATACCAAGCATACAAAGTCTGTCTCCTTATCCTGAAGCACGATTAAAGGGTAAAAAAAAAAAAAAAAAAGTTGGGAGATGGGATAAGGCTTTATTAAATAGAATAAAAACCCTACCTGTGTCAGGCTGATAAGGGAACTGTTTTCAACTGGAAGATGTTTTAGCTTTGTTCCTAGAAATATGAAACCTTTTTATATCATAAAAAAATATTTAAGTAGTCATTTCCTGCATGCATTTTAGCACAGATTTGATACACATTTCTTTAGAAACAGAAGTACGTGCATATGCTTAATCTATAACTCAGTCTTGTTGTGTGGTAATAACTCTTAAGAGTTAACTCTTAAACTCTTAAGAGTTTACAGACCATTTAATTCCATAGTAGTTTTGAATGACGTGGGTTGAGGAGTCTATTTTTGATTGCTGGCATCTATAGGCAACGGATACATTGCCTGTAGAAGAGAATTAAGTAAGATATTTTGTTTGCCTTAGGAAACGCCAACTAAGGAGCTGGGAAACCGAGCAGCAGACTTGAACGGTGAAGGCTCTCACAGCACTCCTGTTCCATCTTCAAGTTTTAGTTACTTAAACAGATTTGCAAATTCAGAAAGTTCAACAGATGAAGAAGGTACTTGAATACATTCATACACAGCAGGGCCTGAGACTGTTCTATGCATAGTTTTAAATGGAATTTACGCAGCGAGTGGCTGCGTGGTGCTTAGTTGCTGGCTGGAGCTAAACCATGACACATTTAAATTACATGTGATTTGTATTCACATATGATTTGATTCACCGTACCATACTGGCTTCAGTTTTGCATCCTAAGCATACAATTCAACTAGGTTCAGGGACTAGTGTTACTGATTATCAAAGCTTGTGATGTAATACTGGTGGTTTATATCTTGATGTGGCTAGGGTATCTTGGGAGGCGGCCAAACTATGGATGTGACCCCAGGGCTAGAACAGAAAAGCTGCAAGTTTTGTTTTGGGTTAATGCAGTCTTCCAGGGGCTTGCTTTTAAAACAGTATATGACTTTACATTACTGTAAATTGCCTCTTTTCTTTTTTTTTTTTCTTTTTCCCCACAAGGTGGAGGTTTTGAATGGGATGATGACTTCTCTTCTCCAGAGCCATCCTTTATATCGAAGGCAGCTAATAGTCTTATTAGTTCTAAACCACCTCTTCAGTCATCAAAGTACTTCTCTCCACCTCCACCTTCCCGGACTCTTGATCAGAACTGGTCACATTCATCCCCTTATTCCAGATTCTCTATCTCTCCTGCAAACATGGCAAGCTTTTCTCTGACGCATCTTACAGATTCAGATATAGAGCAAGGAGGTAAGTGATTTAGTTATAATTACTTTAAAACTGCAATTAAAAACTTTATATAAGTAGTATAGTATATGGTACGGTGTATATATAGTAGTGTGTATATATAGTACTATAGTAGTGTAAGATGTAAGTAATAGATATGACAAATCTTGTTCTATTTTACTTAATTTAGAAACATCTTGTATTTTGGTTAAGACATAGCTTTCCATTTAGATCGAGATTATTTGCATCCAAGTTGCTACAAACTTGTGGTTGGATATTCTATGGGACTTTTACAGGTCAAGCTCACAATTTTTCTGTTCAAAAAAACTAGTGCTATATTTATATAATGGAAATCCATGCAGTCCTTAAGCACGTCTGTATAGCTGCCACACTATGGCAGTTGGATAATTCTCATTATTGCACTGTCAAAGTCATTATTTTATTCTCCTTGCACAAGGTGAGGATGCTAGGAACATGATGTTTCTGCCATCGTTGTTTAAGCTTATTTTACAGTTCAGTTTCTTTTCATATTGCTTTTTAGAAAATGCATTCTTGACATTCAGGAATTGCAGTATATGTTCTAGAGCTGTGAGTAGGATAGTTTCTGTTGGGAGAGCCAAATAATCTGTTCATAGCAATATTGAGTACTAGCAGTATTTATTAACAGAAGCTTTCTTGTCTGTAACAAAAAGCTTTTTTTTTTTTTTTAAGCTCTGATTTGTTTTTGAGGGTTAAGAGAAGCAAAAATAAGCAGACTTGAATCAGTTCAGCAATACTATTGATCTTGATAAAATGTTGCATTATTAAAAATAAGTATTACTGATTGCTGAGCCTTGCTAATGGTCAATGTCTATAAAAATGTAATCACTGTTTATATAGAGAGTTGTATTGTTCTGGTATTTGTGCTTATTGATTAGATAATGTTTGCTGCTTAGTAACTTACAGATAAGAGAGATTATTTTCAAGATCCTACATTGCCTTACGTGTCCTAAGAAGTGACATTGAACTGTGCGATTTAAGCAGATGTCCATTTATAAATGTGTCAAATGTTTACAGTAGTAAAGATTAACCAAAACTTGGAAGTGCGAAGCAGCAGAATGCCAAGTTCTAGGAGTCTTGCAAAGGAGTGAGGGTTGTGCAGTAGAATCTCACTGTACCTTATGATCTTTCCTCTACTAATAGGAAGCAGCGAAGATGGAGAAAAAGATTAAATGAATTAAAACTTCCTTGGACTACATACATAAAACACACAGACCTTGTCTGAGACTTCTTTATCTAAACTCTGGATCCTCCTGGAATAACACAGGTAATCAAGAAGTACTAAGAAGTGAAAGTAAACACTGAAAGCAATGTTAAATCAGGACGTTAATTTGAATGTGTATTTAACTTTGTAATGTATTTTTAAATCAGTGCAATTTTGCTTTTCATTGAAAGATGATTCTGCCGCTCTTTTCAAGTACTTGAAGTATTTTTCAGATAACTTAAACAAGTAAAGCAATTACACTGCAGTCTGGTTTATGTATGAGATTGTATCATATTCTTTTTATATTTTTCCATGTAGTTCATTATCTATTTGAACATACACCTGTTGTAGAATTGTGTATAACTGTCCTGTGCAACAGGTGGCTGTGTTGCTGAAACTGTATGAATGATAGTTGATCAGTAGTGAGCCATATTTATTCAAAAAGATATCACTACATATTACTTTGCTTATTACAATTGCACTATGGATTATTCTTTCTTTATTTCCTGATGATGTACAGAATCAAAATCTTAAATCTTTCAAGGAAAATAAGACAAGTTGAATTGGCCTAGTTACCCAGTTTAATATGTCCTTTTTGTAGCCTTTGCTATGCACGGTACTTGTAAAACATACATAACTTCTGAGTGTTATGTTAGACTTGCTGAAATCTTATATTCAGTACCATTTCTAAATGATAATGATTATAGATTGATTGTTAGTGTTCATGTTTTATAGGAAACTGGAAAAGAATATATGATATACTCTGGAATTTTTAGATGAAAGAGATAATGTCTCTTAATTCCTGAATATGCTCCTACTGACTGCTTAAACTGTAATAGCATCTGACTATATCATAATTAAGGGCCTTCCAGTTTTTTGATACAATTTCTGCCTTGGAGAGAGAAGAAGAAAAATTGGCTGTACAAGCTTGTGGAATTTGTGAATCTTATAAAAGGACTAATTTCAGTAGACTGTATTTGGCTACACTTGGCCCTTCAGTTGTACATTCTGTGAATTTTGAAGCTCACTCTTCTGCTGACTGCAGATTGGGGCTGCCATTGAGACCTGTGGTAAATCTACCTCTCAGTGATGTTATGACAATTGAGAATTAGATTAATAGTTAATGCCCAATTTTGCACCCTTTGTAAGGCCAGACTTATTTTAAGATGTCTGCAAGGCTCCATGGTACATCTTGAAATACATACTGCTCAAAGATGCAGTATAGTAAAGTTTGCTCTGAAGCTGTCTGTAGGGAAGGGAATACAACGTGGGGTTTTTTTAACCTCCATACTCTACCATGCATTAAGCCAGTTTAATCCTTCAAACTGCTTGGGGAAAAAAAATAATCCTTAATTATTACTCTAAAGTGAGTTCAGTTGAGAAACAAATCCCTGACCTCTTGGAATGCCTTATGCAGCTGTGGATCTGTAGGACACACGGATAATAACAGTTTACCTGATTTTCTATTTTAGCATACTAAAATACATATGTACTAAAATAGGAAGTACTTTGTATTTTAGTGGCTATTTTGGCAGGGCTTCAGTATAATGGTCCAAGGGCTCTGTGTTCAGATCCAGTCACCAGAGAATTTTCATCATGTGAAGAAGTATGAGAGGACTAGATATTTTCAGATGTGTAAAGTTGGTTTTGTATACCTCTATATGCATTTTGATTTTTTTAAAGTATGTTTTAAAATGACAGGAATATGTTAATTGCTTTTTTCCCAGCATTATTTATCCCTTAACCAGAATGGTTTCCATACTGATCAAAAGGGAATGATTTAGTTATAATGTTATTTAAAGTTGCCAATGTATTGTTGAGAGAACTTTTTTCTGATGAGGCACTCAGGTTCAGAGTTGGTTATAACTGTTCTTCAGTATGAAGTAAGGAACTAAATTTTTTCATGGACTTTTCCAAAAACACGATTTAAGAGGCAAAGCCAAGTAGTTCTTAATACAGGCTTACAGTATATACTGTAGAGGGTTTAAGGAAGTGTGTGCTACTCTCAGTATTTTAAAATATAGGTAATAGACAAATTTTTGCTTAGAAATTCCATAATGCCAACATTAAACTCCCTGATACAGCTAGAATTAAAGTATCTCATTTGTCTTCTAGAATTCCCACCATGCTTTTAAGTATGGAAAATTAAAACTAAGAATGAAACTCCATAATGGACTGCAAAGAATGTGTGGGCTTATCTGCCTTGCGTGGTGAAAAATCTACTGCATCAGTCCTGGAGTTCAGCCTTACTTTTGAATAATTTGATTTTAAAATATATAAAGCTTATATTCCAGCATGTTACAGTTTGGTTGTGCATTTTGTTTCGTATAATTCTGGAAAATATGTTTATCTTGCACATCAGGAATTTCCTTTGCTGATGGAAATCTAAGATTTTTATTCTTTACCTGAGTTTAAAGAACATCTTACATAGGAAGTGAAAGTTTAGCCCTTTGTCTGAATGGACTCCTTGCTAATGAATTGCCAAAGGAGCATTTTTTCCAAAATGAGCTGGGATGTATATGACATGAAGCAAACTAATGTCCTCTTTAGCTGTACAATGAAGAGAAAGAAATATTTAAAGTTGACTCACCTCACTTAAACGATTACTTTTAATTGCAGTAATCCAGTAGGCTGTATTGCAATAATATAAAAGGTTTTTTTTTTTAAAAAACTAGTTAAAAAAATCTGATCAACTACTAGCAATATTTAAATATCTGCCTAGCAGTCAGTGGCACAATGAAGATGAATCAGTAATTGCAACATGTTACATTATAATAAGGGGATTTGTTACAAATCATTCATCAAACTATATGTAATTTCTTGCACTAGCTACTTAAGCATGGTTTCTGTTTTAGAAGTACATGTATCTATTTTCAATGGTTTATTATGAGCACTGGTTACATTTTAATTCCTTCTCTAGTAGAATACCTTGATTATTTGAATACTGAAGGCGTTGTCTCAATTTGGCTACTGAAGTTACTTAAAAGATCTGATTTTTCCCACCTAAGGAAGTTTGTTTAGAAATAAGGATCTGTAGTGAGAAGCCAACAGAGCGAGAAGTGACCAGTTTTAATGGAAACACCTGTACTCTTCCCAAACCCCCACGCTGCAGATATGCTGTGTGTGTAACTGCATTTATGGAAACTGCCATTTTCATGGAAATGAGCGGATTAAACATTTTTTCATATCCTTATTAATGCACTAATGAAAGCCATTTAAGCCTCATTCTTTTTATCAGTATTTTTAGCAGATTTTTACATAGTACTCAATCTTTTCCATGAGGAGGCTGGTTGATAGAAAGACTTTTTTTTTTATGATTAAGCACTACGCTAAAATGTCAGCGTTGTCAGGTGTTAGTGACATGGCTATTTTTGTTGGAATTGGTGAAAGGTGGAATCCAAGTATATTAGCCTTATAAGAAATAGCCTTAAATAAGAACGGAGTGTACAAAATTACTTCAGCTTTAAGTCATACAGAAATATCCTTGTATGTTAATTATTTTGGTACAAGACTGGAGAAAATCTAGAGGAGAGTCAAACATCATATAAACTTATTGAAAATAAGTATTTGTAATACCAGCAGCCTGTTTTTCAGAAACTTGAATATGACTTACAGTTAGATTTGTTTATGAAATTGTTTGAACTTGCACAGATGTAGGTGTAACTTAAATGATAAATGGTACTGATGTGCGTGTATATATAATGTTTAATTCTATTTGTAAATGAGAAACTCTGTAACAAAATCATAGGTATGAGGTTTTCCTATTGTAATTTAATACAAGTATGAGGTTTATGGCAATATACTATAGTTAATGAAATTTCAGGTCAAAATGTCTTTAAATTGTGTACATTTTTAAATTGTAATTTCTACTGTATATTGATTATCATGCATAGTGTGATTCAAGAAACTGCTTGTAATTTAAAAATATTTAATATTAAAAATAAAATACAGTTATATATTTATAATATCTTTGTCTATGTTTGTTCATTCTTAAACAGATGTCAGCAATGGATCAGGTCCACAGTATAGTTCTACTGTCAGATATATTTGTTAGTGTCCAGCGGTTGAGAGAGTACCAGAAGCTCAAAGCTACGGTCCCCATAGATGAGTCTACAGTAAATACTTTAATTTTTTTCTAATGTCACCCTTGTGTGAGCTTCAGGTAATGTGCATACACAGTCAGTAGAGAAACAATACTTAAAATACAGTGTGATTCTAATAACTGAGTATTACATTTAGTACTAGAATTAAGCATCTGTAAGTACTCAGATTTTTTAAGTACCCTTGAGGAAACAAACACGTTAATGATACATTTTCTCAGTATTTATTGAATTTATTTCCAGAAGATGATTTACTGTTTGGGGTGTTTTTCTTTTTTAATCTAAGTGCACGTGCTGAATGGACCTATGATTGCCGGGTAAATGAGTACTTGCTTGTATTGGTAGCTTCTTGCACATGGGACTGAGACTGTTTCAGCCTGGGCACTCCCTCAGGCAGGAGGAGAGTGCTGGCTTTTTCCTCTTAACCTGTTAACCGTTAAGGTTGTGATGGCACACAGCAGCAGTGTCAGTAGTTCATGGAGGCTGTTGTAGAAGCCCACACATTGTATTGCAGCTGTTCTGAGTCCCGGCAACTGCCGAGACCTGCGAATGAGAAACTGGTATCAAGATGACTTAACTTCATTAGGTAAAATATAACTACTGGGCTGAAATCTGACCAAGGCAGTGGTCATTATTGAGAACAGATGTAAAAGATCCCATGGCACTAAATTGGTCATCTCACATAGAACCTATCATCAAAGAATTTGAGTACTTGCAATTTTTATCAGCAGCAGCCACCTTGCGAGGGATGGAAGTGCTTTGTCTGTGGGCTTTTTTCACACAGGTGGTGCGATAACTTGCACAGCTCTTGCACAGGCAGAACAGAGCTGGGACAGACTTCCTCCTCCTCCACCCGAGGACACTCCATCTGCTGAAGTAAGTGCTAGACTGACCCCTCCTGCAGTGACCTTGATCTGCCCGGTTTAGCTTCCATCAGCCTGGTGGCAGCACCTTCCATGCCCACCCTGCTGCAGCACTGGCTGAGCGCGCTGCTTCCCCCTGCCATTTTGTTGTCACGTAGCCCTGTGACTATCCAAAACCCGGAGCCTCGTGCTG
>NW_010549612.1:0-5545 GCF_000687285.1 Phaethon lepturus | reverse complement strand
GGAGAGGAGGAGCAGCACCCCGGCCTCCCCAGCTTGCTTTTGTGTTGCTTTCTTCGTAACTAGTCAAGTGGGCAGGTGGGTCAGCCCTTCACAGCAAAGGAGATGTCATCCAGCTTTCAAGTTGTCTCTTGCAAAAAACAAAACAAAACAAAACAACTAAACAAAAAAACCCTGAACAAAACAAAAGTCCAAAATGGTTGTGTGATGACTCATTTGGTAAAGGAAGTGGTATCTTTCTTCCTGTGCTTCAGCCACTTGCTGCAGCTTATTTTAGCTGTGTCTGTTTAGAAATCTAGATGTATGTGCAATGACTTTTTCCCAGAAATTGTTATCCAGCGTTTCTTTAAATATACAGAGAAATCTGATTTTGACCTTTCTCATCAGTGGCTGAGATGGAAGCAATGTGTTTCTGTCAATACCAAGCTGGTAAAATAGAAGGTGCTACAAATGTTAAAATAAGGGGCTGATCCTCAGGTGGCCAAGGCAGCCAACAGCATCCTGGCCTGTATCAGAAATAGTGTGGCCAGCAGGAGTAGGGAAGTGATTGTGCCCCTGTACTCCGCACTGGTGAGGCTGCACCTCGAATCCTGTGTTCAGTTTTGGGCCCCTCACTACAAGAAGGACGCTGAGGTGCTGGAGCATGTCCAGAGAATGGCAACGAAGCTGGTGAGGGGTCTGGAGCACAAGTCTTATGAGGAGCGGCTGAGGGAACTGGGGTTGTTGAGTCTGGAGAAGAGGAGGCTGAGAGGAGACCTTATCGCTCTCTACAACTACCTGAAAAGAGGTTGTGGCGAGGTGGGTGGGTGTTGGTCTCTTCTCCCAAGTACCTAGTGACAGAACAAGAGGAAATGGCCTCAATTTTCACCAGGAAAGGTTTAGATTTGGTATTAGGAAATATTTCATCACCAAAAGGGTTTTCAAGCATTGGAACAGGCTGCCCAGGGAAGTGGTTGAGTCACCGTCCCTAGAGGTATTTAAAAGTCATGTAGACATGGCGCTTAGGGACATGGTTTTATGGTAGGGTTGTCAGTGTTAGGTTAACAGTTGGACTTGATGATCTTAAAGGTCTTTTCCAACATAAATGATGCTATGATTCTATGACATTTAGTCATGTTTGTCTCCTGTGGATTTGAGCAATAGAAGTTCACTCTAAATAAGTGTGTTTCAGGTCCATCTTGTTTCATTTTACACCAGGAGATGAGCTTTACTGAGCAAAGACGTGAACTGAAGGGATGTGCCAGCTTCACAGCCTGTTCTGTGGCTCACCTGGTCAGAGCTGCCTCAATAACAACTGTATTGTTGCACTCAGATGTCTGTTGTGAATGAGTGCTTTAGGCCACTTAAAGAATCACTGCCAAAGATATTAGAAAGCAAATGATTTTAATATAAATTTGTAAAAAAGCACGACCTAACAGAAGTCAATGGCAAGGTCCTCTCTATTACTTATTCAACATGGAAAAATCATACAAAAAAGAAATCACAGTAAAATTAAGTTGGAATGATTTACACGGCGTCAGGGAAATTGAGTCAGAATCATGTGATTATTATTTGTGATTAACACTATTAAGGTAAATTACAAATTATACAATTTTCTAACAAAGCTTAATAACACAAGAACTTAGTTAAATGCTTAGCAAAGTTCTCAAATTACATACACAGCAATATAGACGTAGAGATATATAAAGAGATATAGAGAAAGATATATATGTATATATACACAAAGGTCCTGTTAAAAATTTCCCTTGAGAAATGTCAAATGCCTTTGCATTTCTCAATGAGCAAAGGTTGAGCCTCAAGGAGTGGTGGTTTTCAGCCCAGGTCCTGTTTCAGCCCTTGAGAATTTGCGAGCTCTAAGAGGCATCCCGCTCAGAGGAAGATGCTGGTCACAGGAGAGCTCAAAAGGTCTCGCAGAGAACCGCTGTTCATACAGTGGGGAGGTGATTGACTTCAGGCATCTGTAAATTTCTGTCCTTGCCACAATAATTTGCTGGTAATTGCTGGAATTCTCAAAGTTCCAGCAATGCTGATACTGATCCACCTGAGTCACAATTAGACAAAATATGTTCCAGGGCTATCAGGGGACGATTAGTCACTCCCATAACTGATAGTCGTGGTATGGTCCGTACCATTCCCTACTTTAGCTATGCAAGAGGGCTTGGCACACTCGGGGGCTCTCAACTGCCAAACCAAGGCTTGATGCAGCAAGGACAAGGCTTGATGAGAGTTCCAGGAGCAACGGCTGGGAGGGCGGGGAAATGCACCACCACAATCCACCCTGTGACTAAAATCAATCCATGTCTTTATCACAGAGTGGTGGAGTGGTCACCTTGTGCCTCTGTGCCTATAAACACAGCAATGTTATACTCCATTTGTAATTTGAGGGAAATTTTTCTGTTAGGAGTTAAACAACATATGCACGAGGAGGTTCTCGTAGTAGCATAATCTGATGTGTCAAGTGCCAGGTTTCAATGCGTAGAACAATGTTTGACAATTAACGTAGTATAACAACAATCAACAGAATTTTGATGGGGTGTAGCATCTGGTTCAGGGTTCCAGTTTCTGTTGGAGACCATCCAAACAGAGTGTCCCACTAGTGATGTTCCCCGCCTTTCTTCGTGCTTTCCAAGACACGGTGTATCTCTTCCGCATCGTGATGAATGGTGATTAGAGTTTTGTGTCCATTGTTTTGGATGTGTTCTAGCAGATCACATAGGCCATCATGTTTCAACAGTTTTCTCACCAATGTGAGATTCATTACAATAGAAGTAGACAATAAATTTTGATTGCATGTATAATTAAATTGTAACAATTGATACAATGTAGCAGGAGTTGAATAATTAAAGTTGCATCCCATAATTCTGGTAAAGTTAGAAAAACAAATATTTGAGTAGTTGCCTGTCTTTACAGTGACATCATCTGCAAATACAGAATCATAAAGGGTTCCTTATACAAACACATCCATTTCTACTATGTACTAGTACAATTTCAGAGGCTTCATTGGGATGTACTTCAAAATGACAAACATTTTGCTTGGTATCAAGATAAATGTCTTGAGCCTTGATGGTATTGCTTTCACAGATAAATCTCTGTTGTTCCTGCACAACACGTGAATTAACATTGACAGTTTGCCAGTTGTTTCTGGTTTTTTGGGCCCATACTCTATGTTATAATGAATAGAGTACAGTTCCATGGTGATTTAATCCCAGCGCAATGATTTGGTATATGGTGTATATCAAAGCATTGCATATTGTCAAATTGGTGGAGTCATAAGTGAAATTAACTAGATGCCACCAGGATTGGAATTCCCTTTCAAATTTGGTTGTATTATCCCAGATTTTCTTTTGAATTTTAGTGGGTAAGGTTCCTTCTTTTCTATAATAATAGCTGCTACTACAGACTGTATTCATAATTGTGCTTGTAAACAGCTGAATGTAAGAGCGGTAATACATCGGGTTGGTCCAAGGGCATTTATAATTAATTGATGGTCATTTTCTTCCATTTGTTCCCGATGAGGTAGAATGTTTGGGAAGAGCCATTGTCTTGCTCCTAATGGCAATAGAAATTATTTTAGTGGGTGTTCTCATTTGTTTAGGTCATTAGTAGCAGCGGTTAATTTGTTATAGGACTTCAGCGTCTATGCTATTCAATACTCCCAGTCCTGTTCCTCAGATACCAGTCACATCTCTCCATGATGATTTTGGAGATGTGAGGGTTCATCCATGCAACCATGCTAACCATCCTGTATAAGATGTATTCAGGAATGGTGAGCAGGTAGATTTAATTGCAGAAGTATCAACCTGCATTGACAGTTCCACGCATTTGAGAGACCATGGCGGGTTGAATAACATTTGCTGTTGCCCTCTATTTTTAATTATGTAGGGAACAGTGTTATAAATCTGAAGAGGCAATTTGAATAGGAGGCTGAGTTGGTGAATATGATTGTTAGATATCAATCTTGAATTGAAAACCTAGACTGGAATGAGAGTTGGGGGTCTGTCCAAAGGCTGTTTGTTATTATGAGTGCTGAATGTGTTGTAGTAAAAGCATACCAGCATTCGTGTTCGAAAGGGCAGTCATGTCTGTATTGTTTTCCCTTGACATAGTTAACGATAATGTGCAAAGTCCTTGTCATGCATTTAATGTGGTTTTCAATTCGGCATCCTATCAAAATGGTGTCTCCTTTAGTTCCCTTTAAAGATGTAATTTGTCGATTTTCATTTTGATCTTTAACGATCCATTCTTTTCTATGGAAGGTGACATTGTGTTGTAGTATTAGTGTTGATAAATTTAGATTAGGTGTAGGTATGTCAAAAAGTATGTATGCATCAACCCATGACCTGTCACACATGAATTCCTGTCACACCCTGTCACACATGAATTCTACATTTTACATATGATAATCATGAAATCAAACAATAGTTCTGCATCATGATTATCCCAGAAGCAGAGTGTGAGAACGGGTTGCGTAAAAGTGAAATTGTACCAGTGATCTCATTCTGGTATCTTATAGCAAGATTTCTTACTGTCTTTTGGTTTAAAAAAATTGGTATATTTTAATTTTGGTGGGTTTCTTCAATTCATTGATTGCCCAACATCCAATTTTTATTTCTTCCCCTCGTGTGGCCTGAAGTGATAATATTTGACAAATGTCATTGTTGTTATGAGAGTTTTTAATATTTTTGTTATACAGTGTCTCCCATCTCCAGTCATTCTCTAGATATAGCTCATTTCCACGAGTAACTAAAGTAGCAAGGTTCAGATTTGTCTTAATTTTTGGCTGAATCTTAACACGTCCAGTGTAATTTAGTAGTGCATGGTCCCAAAGATTCTGTGCCCAAACTGGAAGGATCATACTTACCCTGAATAAGAGGGAAAGCAAGGTTGGGTTGAGGGCATTCTGCTGTTGTTGTTGCTATCGATGTAGATTCATCTTTCCCTGTAAGAGAAAAGAAGGGAAATGTTTTGGCGGGGAAGGCCGAACGGGTTACCCCTTTTTATGATGCAGGAAGAATCCATCATGCACTGATTCTGTGTTTTGCACCATTACTGTCAGTAGCTTCCCAGGCACACAAGCCATGAGATTTAATTAAAGTCATGGGCACAGTGCTGATGGATGGTAGGTTAACCATTACAGGTTGTCCTGGTTGTAGTGTTGTTGGACACTTTCTGTGCTCAGTAGGTGGAGCACTAGGCTCAGCCTTTGAAAAGAAAGCTCAGCTCACAGGACTCCGGGTGAGATTACTTAATTGATGAAGCACTGTGGAAAGTGGAGTGTGCCACTGGGCCTTGTGTGGCTCAAGGCTCTTTTTCAAGAAGCCATTGGCTCTTTCTACCATCCCATTTGGTTGAGGGTCATGTGGAGTGTGGAGTAACCATTGAATTCCTTCTTGTTTTGCCCATTCTTGTACCTACTGCAGAGGTGGGAGCCGTTATCCCTTTGCATGACATCTGGGGGTAGGTAGGCTGTAGTCCTCGTATTGTATTTTGTCCATTGGCTTTACGACATAGCTGTCGTAAGCAAGCTGGAGACTGCTTCTACTCCTGT
>NW_010549611.1:41431-41736 GCF_000687285.1 Phaethon lepturus | reverse complement strand
CATGTGCTGTTGAGGAGTGAGGAAGTGGTGCATTTCCCCTTTAGTTTTGCTTGTGGTCTTGAATGTATCGATCATTAATTCTAGGGACATGGTGGCGCTGGATTAATGGTTGGACTTGATGATCTTGAAGGTCCTTTCCAACCTAGTGTTTCTGTGAATCTGTGAATCTGTGAATCTGTGAAAAAGGTACTGGAGGAGCTGGATCTTTGCCTTTATTAGTATGACTTTTATTATGCTTTTGTGACAATATACCTAATCTTAGTAAGTGCTGTCAATCTCCTAGACAGTGTCTTTGCTCTTAGTTC
>NW_010549611.1:37401-41400 GCF_000687285.1 Phaethon lepturus | reverse complement strand
CTCTTTCCATAGGAGTCACTCACAAGATCAAGTTCACTGTGTCAGCCTGTCTCCTGCAAAGGCAGCCTGTGAGATTTCTTTCACAAATTAGTGAGATTTCATTAACTCATAACACAGTATTCATCTGTGTAGTCAACTCTTGACTATGGAATAAGGTGATCTGGGCCAACCCACAGGTTACTTTTGAAGTGATGTATCCAGGGTATCAGTGTAAATATTTCACTAGTGGGTTTTTTTGGGTTTTTTTTGAGGTTTGAGATATGAACATGAACTGAGGAAAAAAGCCCTTAATTATATATGACTACATATCGGATTCATATTTTATTCCCTCCTCCTAGATATGCAGCTTTAAAGACTCAGAACAGCTGAAATCATGTGGAAATTTAAAGTTTGTTTATGTTCACTGTGATTCAAAATGAGAGGAAACAGGAAGGTGTGAATACGAGGCTTATAAGGATTGTGATCACACGGGATGATTAAATAATTCATCTTGGCCCAGACTGCCCCTGCATGAGCTGCCAGCATAAATATGGAAGTCTGAGGTGTAAGGCCTGTATTAGGGTTCCCATATTTTCAGAAAATTACCAATTTTTACATTTATCACTCTGAGGTGGTTTTCTCTGCTTGTATGTTTTTCTCAGACTACAGGCACCTTTTCAGATATGAATGCTCTCCTCCATCAATTCCATATCTGAATACAGGGAAAGGATTAGTCTGAACATCAGGAAATCAAAACTCACTACTAACAGTTCCCTGTAAATTACACCAAACAGGCACATCATGCAATATTTCTATAGAATGTACATGATACTAAAAATACAGCCAATATAAATCATTCATGAATAATGTCATCTGGTTCAGCTTCTTCAGTTGTTTCTTAGTAACCTCAGGTAGCTGCTGTGGCATTTAATGTTTGTTTTTCTCTCTTTTTTTCTTGAGTACCTGTTACTTTTTAGATATTTACTATAGGGAAAAGAAAATTTCTTCAGATTTGAGTTGAAAAGATAAATATGCTAGTTAATTATGTAGTGGAGGAAAAAATCTCATCACAATCGGCAGTCAAGTAGACTGAAGAAATGTCCAGGTACCAATATAAATCATTCATGAATAATGTCATCTGGTTCAGCTTCTTCAGTTGTTTCTTAGTAACCTCAGGTAGCTGCTGTGGCATTTAATGTTTGTTTTTCTCTCTTTTTTTCTTGAGTACCTGTTACTTTTTAGATATTTACTATAGGGAAAAGAAAATTTCTTCAGATTTGAGTTGAAAAGATAAATATGCTAGTTAATTATGTAGTGGAGGAAAAAAATCTTATCACAATCGACAGTCAAGTAGACTGAAGAAATATCCAGGTACTGAAAAAAAAGTGAGGTAAGATAGACAGAAGGCCAGCAATTAGTCCAGAAAGAAGAGAGCAAAACAGTCCACTGTGTGAGGTTAAGTTGCATCTTCTTAAAACTGGCCAAGCTATCGGTGTTTTAAGTAGATGTTAGCTTTACAAAGTTCATGGCTGATACATGGTTAGAGTAGTGCCAGGAGGTGTTGAGGACAGAGTTGGTCAATTACTGAACGAACTATTTTACATGAAAATGAACAATTTTCTAAAAAAAAAAATCCAAAATATTTTCAGATATGCCATAGTATTTTGTGTGAGCTGTTGGAGCTGCAGGCCTGGAGACATTGGACTGGGAAGTACCACAGAGGGCTCTGGGCTGGGTCCTCAGCCATCCCATCGACAGGGCAGTTGCCCAAAGCGTCCCATCACCCTCTCATTTCATAACCCCCGCACGTCACTTGTCGCTGCTCCCAAGTTCCACGTGTTCAGTCAGCAGTGAAGATGCGATCGACTCAAATATTGCCTGCCAGTTCTGAGCTGAAATCCAGATGCAAATGCAGCTCCTCCAGCAGTAGTCCCACTGGCAAAGCTCTGCTCTGTGATCCCCTTATAACGATCCGGCTGGTGGAAGTGGTAGTTTGTGAGAAAGCGAGTGACTTGGCATCACTATTTCTAAATTTTACAAAGGTCCACTTTTTTTGCCACCTTTTGTCTTCTTTGCGGTGAAAGCTCTCCAAGAGTACAAAACAGACACAATCATTTCATTGCCTTTTAATCTGAGTGTTTCTAAACAGGGTGGTTTGGGCCCGAGAGGAGCAGTAGGCATCCTTATATCTGTCACTTTGTCCGTGTCGTGTTGGAAGGCACCTCCTCCCAGGGTGCCATTTGGGGACGCATCTCCATAAAGAGATGATGCCCACTGAGAGGGAGCAGTCCTGACCTTATCAGCCACACAGCCAGACGCGGTTCCAGCGCCTACACAAGCCAATGCCGAGTCGAGCCCCAGAGGTCACACCAGCCCTCGCCCAGCTCGGTGCAGCTCAGTGCTGACTGTGGGAGCAGCCAAGTGTCCGGGAGACAGGCTTGTGACATTTACCTTGAAAAGATCTCTCTTGTTTTTGTAACTCCAGACTCCTTCCATGAGATTTTACAGTTCTCTGAAGTGATGAGGACCTCATTTTGTTTTGAAGGTCATTTTAAATAACGTTGAATTCTGTTTGGGGTTTGCTTGTTTCTTCTTACGTTACAAAAACACGCACATTACCCTCTACCACCACCCAGCCTAAAGGTGTATCTCCACCTCTCCTTGTGCTTCCTTTGTGGAGAGCTCTTGTAAATGCATAGCATACTAGTATTTTATTTCAATTACACCCCAAGCAGAAGAGCTGTGGAGAGCAGCGGCGGTCTCCTAGAGGGCTTGTTCCCCGAGAAACTGTAGCGGCACTGACAAGCCACAGGATTTTCTGCAGCAAAGTCTGGACAATATCGACCACTCTTTAAAACAGTGGTGCCTGGCAATGATGTTCAGTCAAATGGAAGACCTCCTGCAGTGTTTCACTGCCCACACTGGGCTGCTGCTACAAAGAGCAACAACTGTGCCTGCTGAGTTGAGTTCCAGAAACTCACAGATAATGCATCCAGAAATCCTCTTGAGTTCCAGCTGATACTTTAGACTCCTTTACCCAAACATTGTGTGATTTAAGGAGAGTTGCGTATGTAACTTTTTTTCAGGCACCAAAGAGAATGTTGTTTTCATGTTTACAGCATTAAATCTTCTAGCTTTTATATGACAAAAGCTTTATACGATTCTCCTCTTTGTTAAGGGGACAGCTTTACTGACTGTAGATCAGAGACGATGGGAAGATCTGAAAAGCAGACTGAAGATAGCACAGCCTCTTCATCTCCCACCTCGTCCGGGTATCAAAGATATTTTGATTTTTTTCATGTTGAGCCCTAGTGTTCGTAGTTCCCCAGGAGTCTGCGATTCAAATTAAAATTGTAATCGTCAGGCCACTAGGAGGTTGGGCATAAGTTAATGTGGAAACAGGCTACAACTACAGATCTCTGCATAAGGCTATTAAAATCAACCCAAAAAAAGGTTGTGCTTCGATGGTTTTAGGATAAGCCTTAATGAAAAAATGAATTTCTAAATGAAAAATATTTGCAGTTGGCTGTTAATGATATGAATGGAATGTATTAACGTGACAACAGTTGAATGATGCACTTGCCCTACAAGTACCAAAGCCTTCATGCAACACTGGTGTTCGGTATTTGAAATTATATGTTCAGAAGCCCTATTTAATATGGAAAATTATAGCAGAAAATTAGAAATGTATTTTGAAACTGGTAAATGATTATTTTGCCACTAGTGAACATGGAAAATATGTCAAGAAACAGGGGAAAAATACCACTGTGTATTTTAAGTCTCCCCCTTGAACTCTTTCTTTTTCAGATAACGATGGCTTTAGAGCTAAGATGTATGATATAACTCAGCATCCATTTTTTAAGAGAACTATTGCTGTACTTGTTCTGGCCCAGTCTGTGTTGTTATCAGTTAAGGTAATTGTGTTTCTTTTAAGTGTTTCATTATAGTAGTACAGCATGTGTTGCACATTTCCTAACACCAATTAACGATCAGTTGAGCCATTACTGTGATGAATGTAGG
>NW_010549611.1:3531-37370 GCF_000687285.1 Phaethon lepturus | reverse complement strand
AGGGAAACATGATTTCTAGATACAGCAATCTCGGTTGGCACAGATCACTGTAGATTAATTGTAGCTTGTGGAGCTGAGTCAATTTCTGCCTTTTTGTAGTCTGGTCTGCTATTTTTAATTTCCAGTTAAGCTGTAAATCTGCAAGAAGAATACACCAAGATGCCATTCCTGTCTGAATATATTTTAAATTGAAATCTATTCATTAACAAAACCTGCAAGAAAAGTTAAGGCAATGAATAGACATTTAGTTCTGTTTCACAGCTACTCGTTGATGAGCAGATTTTGTTTGCATTTCAGTGGGATGCTGCAGATCCGGTGACTGTGCCTTTAGCAACAATGTCTGTTGTTTTCACCTTCATTTTTGTCCTTGAGGTAATCTATTTTATGACTTCTTGATATTAAGACTAGTATGTACATACTTCATTTTGGCTCTAAGGATGTTGTCTTACTCTTCACTATGGCTTTTATTTCTGAACATGCATATTTGGGGCTCTCCGTGTCACTTGTCTTTAAACATGCATTATAGGAATAAGACTTTAATTTGTTATAGTCATACTTCTCTATCACCTTCAGCCTTATGTCCTTTTATATATATTCAACTCTTGAGTGTTTCAACTTGTGTTTCGGTGAACCCAGTGAACTCAGTTCGTGCAGAACATCTTGGACTAAATTCACTCAGTACAGCACAAGGTCTGTATTGTACCATGGAAGTTCTGCTCAATCCATTTATATTTTGCCTGGTTCTTCAGAACAGGGTGCATTAATTCCCACCATTCTGTAGCTGTGACTTCATCAAATTCCCTCCATTTTGGTTTTTGGGGTTTTTTTTTCATTATCATACTTCGTTTTAATAACTTTAAATAAGCTGTGTCAATTCCACTATTACCTATCTTTTGTTGTATAGATCTGGATCCTGTGTGGTAATAGTTCTCTATCTATGAGAAAATTGTCATCACAGTCAACTGTGCAAAGTGTAATTAGCCTATTTTCCTAAGATTGGAATCTAGGCACGTAATCACATTTTGAAAAGCATTTTGTTTTTTTCTGTATAAGGATATCCATAGTGTAACAAAGCACACATTTATGAGGTTAAAGAAGATGCTTCCTCTGTGGTTAGGTTAGTACATAATTCTTTTATAAGTTTGTGGTTGAGTATTTTCTTTTCAGTCCCCTCTGAATAGCCGATACTGACCACTATCAGAAACAGGATAGTAGACTACGTTTCCCACTGCTCTAATCCAATATGACAGTTCCTGTGTTCCAGTGATAGGTTTTGCCAGCAGTGATGAATAAACAATGAAGTGAATACCTTGTAGCAGCTGTAGCTAGAGTGTGTCCATGTTGTTGCTTCTTTTCTCCCTGCCCAGGAGAAATCAATACCTCTTGAGAGACTGAGCAAACACGGAAAAGTTTGGTTTGTATCATACACAGACAGATTTTAATTTAGCTAGTAACTATGTCTTTAGAAATACTTTTTTTTTCTTATGCTGTCAGGGGAAACAAATACACTTCTAGAATTTCAAAGGAACTTTGTGAGAGCCAAGAAAAATTTGTTGACTGTCTCAACAGGCAAGCTATCACACTGTGAGTGCACACAATTCACGGACAGAGGAAGAAGCTTCCTGCCCAGGACCTTAGCTAATGCAGGATAGTCTGGTTACAGAGTCTGCTATGTACATGGTCTGCTACCACTAGCAGACATGGTCCATGAGGAACGCCAAAGCTTTCTGCCTAGCTAATGGCCTTGTGTCCAGTCTAAGGACTCCTGATTCAGTCTTAAACCTCTACTGCTCACATCAGTGTATGTGATATAGAAGAACAGGAAGAATTCAGAGATCTCACTTTTGTTGCCACACTGATGATCACAAAATAAAGCGAGATGTGATATTTTTATTTCTGTAGTGTGGTATTCCGTTCAAGTTTATAGACACCTGAACTTAGGTCTTTAAATTCTACATGTGAGGTTAAGCTGTCACTGTGATCAAGGGAGATGTAGGGTGATATTCAGCTGCCTAAATAACTGGATGTATCAAAAGCTTTTTTAGGTACCCCTCTCTCCTTACCTTCACTAGCCTCTACAGAAGGGATGTTTGCAGGTCTTGTGTCATCCCTTCCAGCCCCATGCATATGTCTCCAATACTCTAGGGTATCTCAGCTGACTGGATACAGGTGAGGCAAGGTACCTTCAGGTACCTCAAATGATAGTTAGAGGTTCAGAGACTGTATTCTTCATTTCGTAGTCAGGCTTGAGAAAACTAACTCTTAAATCAGACTTTTACACCAAACTAGTGCCCCTTTATATACAGTTTAGGTTTCAGAAATGTAAAGAATCCTGCTAAATGGCAGTGTTGCAAGGTGGGATGGAAAGAATCATATAATGAATGCCTGCCATTTATAGCCTTTATATAGTAACTTGACTTGCTTTGATTTGATACAAATTGTGAATGAGAAACTCGCTGGTGTCCCCTCTACCTGCATCACCCTACCTTGATATCTGTTAGCTGTTGCGAGTATTTCTTACCAGTATCTATTCTTAAGCTTCCTGTCTGCACTCCTATTACCTGTATCGGAAATATCAAGCACTCTGGCTGCTGTTTTTTACCAGGAACACTGTAAAATGTACTGCCTTTACTGTTGTTAACTTTCTTCTTTTATATGATGCTGAGTACAGATGGTGCTGAGTACAGATTATTCCTTAAAGCAAGAAATATTTGCAATATAAGAATGCTTTTTAATTTGAAATATGGGAGCTACAGGGCACAATTATATTCTTGAGTTCAAATGTGCTTATGTGATTTTAGCCTACTTGTGGACAGCTAGATAGGATACTACTATCTCTTTTAGCTACATATTATTGATATAATAATTTTCTAACTTCATAGCTTGCTTATCTTTTACAAATCTTAGGCCCACATTCACCTCAGCAATCTATATATTAAGCATTTAGTCTGAGGTGGTCAGCTGCAGTCCTTCAACACTTGACGGAGCGAGACACTTCCAGAATAGTGCTTATCCCCTCGTCTCAGTCAGCTGTGCTCTTCCACAAGTACCAGCTTTCCTCCATCTAAGGGAAGCTTTTATCATCCGGTTAGTCTAGCAGCCTAACTTGTCTTCATGGGAACAGTTAGCTGACATGAAAGCTGCCCTTGGTTGTTTGAAAACATTCATAAGATGAACTCAGCCAAGCATTTTAGAAGTTCTTATAGTAAGAATTAGCCGTTTCTTCAGTACAACTGAGAGGTTGTTTTTATCCCTAGGTCACAATGAAGATTATTGCCATGTCACCTTCTGGCTTCTGGCAAAGCAGAAGAAACCGCTATGATCTCTTGGTGACATCTCTTGGAGTTATATGGGTGATACTTCATTTTGCCTTACTGGTAAGATTTACAAAATGCGATTTCAATGATTAAGCTTGATATTATCTGCTAAGCACCAGCAGTAGAATCACTGCTATACATCGACGTAAACTCTTGGGAGTTTGGTAAGGCTGAAATATGGCTGAAACTAATTAAGCATGATGCTAAGAAGAAGGAATCCTTGTCTGGAGCAATGATGAAGTACAAGAATGGTCTGATATGAGATAGAGTCTGTAAATGTGGTAAAAAACTGAAGTCTGGAAGGGATGTGAGTGAAGAAAGGAAGGAACCTGAAGAGACTGAGAGCTCTTGCCAACAGCAGTCTCATAAGCAGCAAGGAGGAAAGAGGCAATGCACAAAATCCAGCTAGGAACAGAGGACTGTAAGAAGGCATAGACTGAAAACTGCTGAACGGTACCATATGTCCCAAACCCAGCAGTGATTCTGGATGACTGGTTTTGATTAAGGGACTATGTTTAATCCAAAAAGACATGGAGGAAAGGGGAGGAAATCATCTCTCCCTCCATCTCATCCTGTTTTTTTAAAGTCAGCTAAACCCCTGATTCCCTTACTTATGAGGGAAGCAGAAGGGGTAGTTGATGCTTGTCACCAATCACAAGTTGTGGAGTCACCACTCTAAAATGCTTGGGGGCCCCAGGCTCTATTTGGAAGAAAACCTGTCTTCCGTGGCTAGTCAGTTTGCCCTGACATCCACAGTTTGCTCCCTGCCGCTGAGTAGCTTGGAAAGCCTGAGGAGTTTCTGTAAGCTAGCAGCTGCCCAGACAGGTAGACAGGCTGCTGGACATAATTACAGCCCAGCTAATAGGGCACTGAAGGTTTTTTGGTTTGATGTGTGGGGAGCTTGGGTTAGTGTTTTTGAAGTGGTAGAGCATCTTCTGTTAGTTTCTTACTGCCCCACTGCTATTGAAATATCGGTGCTACTAGTTTATGATTTCCCTAATTTCATATGGCAACTGCCCTACATTATTAAAAGACCAATTATCCTGATCTTTCCATGAGATCCCTGGGCGACAATCAATTAAGTCTTCTGTGTTTCTGTTCCAGAACGCGTACACATACATGATGGGGGCATGTGTAATTGTCTTCAGGTTTTTCTCAATTTGTGGGAAGCATGTAAGTATAAATTAGGAACTACAACCATTGCAGTGCTCATGTATACATTAAAGGACTGGTTGCTACACATCCCTAGTGCATATTCTGTAAGGCTCCATTTTATATGCCAAAAAAAGGAGACTTAAGCAGCAGTCTCCAATTTTACAGACTGTCTTTATTATATAATAGCACTAAATTATGGTTTCTGGAAAAGATGCCTTTTTTGAAAAAAAAAAAAGTGTAACTGCGAATACCACACAGTTTTTTAAAAATGCTCTCTAAAACTCTGAACATACATTATGCTACTTTCAGTCCTTGCCATTTCAGTGTGGTGTGATGTGCATGCTATATATTTATTTTCTCTGCGGGACTAGTGGAGTGGTTGTTGCTGTACTCATCTTGTTATGATAGTGCTCTCTTACAGAAGTTTCTTCCCCAGAGTGCATGTCTGTGTCTTGTATCTCTACAATGTGTGTCTTATCACAGTAAAGAATTTATGTTCAATTTAAAAAAATATTGTGCCAAGATATTCTTCTGGAAACACTGAAATGGTGACAAAGCAAGTAACTTCTAAAGTTTACATTTCTTTTGTGTTTGGATTTGCTCTGGTGTAATTGAGAGTAGGCTAGCAGAATGAGCATAAGCAGAGAACAAACACATTTGTTTAACAAGTGGTGATACTCTTCAGTCTCTTGCTGTAGAACTTTTTAGACTATCCAAACACTTCTGTGAAATCTGACATATTAAAGTAAATGTGATAAAAAGACTGCTGTACTGGGTTGCTGGGGTTAAGAACAATAAGTCAGAAGGTTTGTTCAGTAAAGATAAAAAGTTTTCCTTCAATCAAACGACAGAAAGCATGTAGAGCCTTGGAAGTCAAATGAAAAATTCTTGCTTCTCCTATGCAACCAAGCCAAGTGATTGCCTTCACAGCTTTCTGATTGATTCTAAAGTTTTTTCAAGGTTTTAACCTATTCGTTTGTGCTTTCATGTTAGGAACTGCATCAGTTTCTCTAATTCATCTGTTATGCAATGTGATGGCTAAAAGTCAGCCAGTTACCACTTTGGCAAGATTCTAAAGAAAACTGCTACCCTCATTCCTATTAAAGAGAATTTTCCATAGCATCCAAAGTGGTTAAGGATGTTAGGGCAATCTAGGGCAATAACTTTATCAAGAGTAAAATGTACAATATACATGCATGGGAAGGTAATATCTATTGTCTAGGTCTACTGCCTATGTCATTTCCAAAATCACGCTCTCTTCTAAAGCTCTTTGGCCAACTCGCATGAGAAATTGATGAGTTTAATCAAGCTGTGCTGGTCTTAAGGAAATCCCCTTCTCTGTATGTGGTGGTTTAACCCCAGCCAGTAACTAAGCACCACGGAGCTGCTCGCTCACTCCCCCACAGTGGGACGGGGTGAGAGTCAGAAGAGTAAAAGGGAGAAAACTCGTGGGTTGAGATAAAGGCAGTTTAATAGGGAAAGCAAAAGCCGCGCACGCAAGCAAAGCAAAGGAATTCGTTCACCACTCCCCGTGGGCAGGCAGGTGTTCAGCCATCTCCAGGGAAGCAGGGCTTCCTCACGCGTAACGGTTACTTGGGAAGACAGACGCCATAAATCCAGATGTGTCCCCCCCACTCCCTTCTTCTTCCCTCAGTTTCATGTACTGAGCATGACATCATATAGTATGGAATATCTCTTTGGCCAGCCCGGGTCAGTTGTCCTGGCTGTGTCCCCTCCCAGCTCCCCGTGCACCCCCAGCCTGCTCGCTGGCAGGGCAGCATGAAAAGCCGGACAGCCCTTGACTGCTTAGTAACAACCCAAAACGTCAGTAACTTATCAACATTTTTTTCATCCCAAATCCAAAACATAGTCTCATACTACTTTCTATGCAGAAAATTAACTCCATCCCAGCCGAAACCAGGACACTACATCAACCCATTTCTTTAGGTAGGCTGCAGTATCTGTGATTTCCACCTAATAGCATCACTTTCAGGTAAGCCCAAAGTAGTTCATTCCACCACTGTTCATGCAATGCTACTTTTGATACTTCCAGAGTATACTGATCCTAGGACATTATTGTTAACCTTATGCTGTATTATTGCTGTTATCCTGTACTGTATTATCCTATACATCCTCTTTGAGGAGCAACATCTTGACCTTGTAAATTAGGTGGATATGCTGATCTCTTTAACAAGTAAAAAGCACACTAAATTTCAGAGGAAGACACAAAATGTTCAGTTCCAATCAGATTCCTAATGTACCATTTCACTTGGCTCATCCATTAACATAGATGTGTGAAGAATGCATTGTCAAAATGACAACTGCAATAAGTCTCTTTTCCGTTTTATTTCTGCTTTCCTGAATGATGGCGTGGTTTGCTTTTTCTCTGTCCTTCCAGGTGACACTAAAAATGCTGCTCCTGACTGTGGTTGTCAGCATGTACAAGAGTTTCTTCATCATAGTGGGAATGTTCTTACTGCTTCTTTGTTATGCTTTTGCTGGAGTGGTTTTATTTGGTACAGTGAAATATGGAGAGAACATTAACAGGTACAGTATGTACTACCTCATGGGGGTGTTCTTTAAACAGCCCAAAAAAATCACATTCTGATAGAGAGACGTTTATCCATGGTAAAAACCAGACAAGTCCCCAGGTCTAGCTGAAGAGCTCTAAACAGAATTTCTGGTAGGAGGCACTGAGCCATCTTTCCAGTCTTTGTGCATTGGACCAAATGACACCCAATCCAGCCCAGAGCAGACTGAGAGCTGTTCTTCATTATGCCAGCTGGAATATGCTTCAAAGTAACACTGCACTAGCTGCAAGCTGCTGAAACACAGCATGCTACTACACCTTATCGGCATCACCCAGGGGCAGGATCCACATACCAAGCTGATACAGAGAGGGGACAGTTCTGCGAAGTAGCTGTTAGCTGGAGATTGCTCAATCAATAGCATCATCAGACTTCAGGAAGAGAATGGAGACAGGAGATAGGACCTGGCCTTGAGTCTGCTTTTGCTCTTTGATAAATTGAGCCAAAATACTCAGACCTGTGTCTGAGCTGAAGTTCAGTTATTATATCTTAAGTCATGGAAAAATAATTCAATGAGCTCATTCAAATAATACTGTAACTATTTTCACTTTAAAGTAGTAGAACAGTAGAAAATGGAAATTATTTGCATTTTTTTCTTGCCAACATTTTAGTTCTGGGGTGTGAAATGATATCTCTCTCTCTCTCTCTTGTTCTTTAAAACAGACATGCAAATTTTTCATCAGCTGGCAAGGCTATTACTGTACTCTTCAGAATAGTTACTGGAGAAGACTGGAACAAAATTATGCATGACTGCATGGTAAATACAATACTGCCAGAGATAAAGTAGCCAAGAAACAGGAGACACCCTTGCATCTCAAAATGTTTCCAGTATCTTAGCTCTGTACAAGGAATGTTGTGATTGCTTTTATCTCTTCAAGAGATAGAAGGTTCACTAAACCTCAGAACATGACACACAAATTGCAGTTCCAATCACACTCTCATAATGTAATACTTCATGGGGCTAAGCTACTATATGATTTAAAAACAACAAAAAAAGATGTTTTCAAAATCAGAAGTGCAGTAACTCGCTTTTCCACTGTTATCTCTGCTTTGGCTGTGGCAAGGTGACTTTTCAGATTAACTTTGTCTTTAATGCTTGCACTTTGGCTTATTCCATGTGAATGGTGGTCTTAATGACCTCAAAATTTCTCATGGAATCATTTTATTTTGCTGAAGTAATTTTCTGTCTGTGGTTTCCATTGCAATGAAAATCATATTCCCTTCCTTTTTAATATTAGTAGGCGGGAAGCTTTTTGAAAACCACCATGTTTCAAAGCACCAAGTTGTTTCTTTACAGTAGCATAATGCACAGCGTGCCTTGTGTGTGGTAGCGAGATCCACGCCTAGGCATTTTCTGTCATACCTCCGTTTTCTGATTTCTGACGGCCAAAGGAACAACAAAAACCTGCCCACAATAATGCCAACAGCACTACTCCCTAATAGTGAAGCTTTAAAAGAGTTATAGCATAAATATTGCATTGCTTGCAGAGAAATTAAGAATCTCTTTTTATGATTAATTGACTTTGTTTTCTTTTGTTTTGAAGGTTCAGCCTCCATTTTGTACACCAGATAACAGCACCTACTGGAAAACAGACTGTGGAAATTATGCTGGTGCTCTTATGTATTTCTGTTCATTTTACGTTATCATTGCATACATCATGTTGAATTTGCTTGTTGGTAAGTGAAAATAAACATTAATAACAAAAAGGTCCATCTTGGCATGTAGTATGTGAGATTTGAGTCTGTTGTGCTGTTCAGATATGAGGTTACCTTGTACCTTCTCTGTTACCTTATATGCGTATGATGTTTTTGATACTGCTTTGGTATGGTGTATGCTAAAACTCAGGAAGTTTGGGAATAAATGTTTTTTGAAGAGATATGTTGTATTTGTGGAGTATAGTTACCCTAAGGAATATCCTTTTCTGAGCTTTTTCTTCCTCCAGTTAACATTTTTCCAACATCATTGGAATTCGTCTAATTGATTTTAGAAGATATTAGGTTAGGCATCTCACCAGCATTTAAGATACAGCTTTTAAAAAGTGAGCACAGTGAATATTGATGTAGCATGACAGTATATTACCTATTCAAAATCCTCATCTGAACATTCAGCTAAAGGCATTTATTAGTGTGAAGTTTGCACAACACAATTCATATTCTGTTGAAATTCAGTGTTGCTTATAGAGATTAACCAGTCAGAATGTAACTATAGGCTTTCTTTATAGTGTATTTTGGTTTTGTGATTTTCAGCTATCATTGTGGAGAATTTCTCATTGTTTTATTCAACTGAAGAAGACCAACTTTTAAGTTACAATGATCTTAGGCATTTTCAAATTATATGGAACATGGTTGATGACAAAAGAGAGGTAAGAAACTTGATAATGAGCACAGAAGTCCAATAAATTTACATTTTTTCCTTGAAAAAACATATGGGGAAAACAAAGTGTGCTGACAAAACTCACTGAGCAGTTACTGTTCAGGTTGTGAAAGTTCAGTGAGCATGATCTAACCTTGTTCGTGGCCTTTCAAATACTAACCTGTATTCTTTACTACTGTGAAGTACTTATAATAGTAGATTTAAAAACAAATGTAGATATTCATAGGATCAATACAGCTTTCCTCCCAGCTACCTGAGCGTTGTTCCCTTGGAAGTCTACAGACTCACATCCATTTATGTGCCTGATCTTCAGAAGGGCTTTGCTGAGATTTCAGTACTGTCTCCCATAAGATCCTCATAGAGAAGTTGATGAAGCATGGGCTGGATGAGAAGACAAGGAGGTGGACTGAACATTGGCCGAGTGGCCAGGCCCAGAGGGTGATGATCAGTAGCACAGAGTCTAGTTGGAGACCAGTAACTAGTGGTGTACTCCAGGGGTCCAATCCTGTTCAACACCTTCATTAATGATCTGGATGATGGGGCAGAGTGCACCCTCAGCAAGTTTGCAGATGGTGCCAAACTGGGAGGAGTGGCTGATACAGCAAAGGATCATGCTGCCATCCACAGGGACCTAAACGGGCTGCAGAAATGGGATGAAAGGAACCTCATGCAGTTCAACAAGGGGAAGTGCAAAGACCTGTAGCTGGGGAAGAAAAACCCTAGGCATGCTGGGGGCTGACTGGCTGGGAAGCAGCTTGGCAGGAAAGGAGCTAGGAGTCCTGGTGGACTCCAAGTTGAACATGAGTCAGCAATGGGCCCTTGCAACAAAGAGGGCTAATGGTATCCTGGGCTACATTAGGCTAAGTATTGCCAGCAGGCCAAGAGAGATGATCCTTCCCCTCTACTGAGCACTGGTGAGGCCACACCCGGAGTACTGTGTCCAGTTCTGGGCTCCACCATACAATAGAGACATAGACATACTGGAAAGAGTTCAGTGAAGGGACATGAGAATGATGAAGGGACTGGAGCATATCTCCTATGCAAAAAGGCTGAGAAAGCTGAGACTGTTCAGCCTGGAGAAGAGAAGGTTCAGGGGGCATCTCATCAATGTATATAAATACCTGAAGGGAGGTTGCAAAGACAGAGACAGGGTCTTCTCAGTGGTGCCCAATGACAGGACCAGAGGCAATGGGCACAAACTGAAACATGGAAGGTTCCCCCTGAACATCAGGAAAGACTTTTTCACACCGAGTGTGGCTAGCCATGGCACACCTTGCCCAGGGAGGTTGTGGAGTGTCCATCCTAGGAGATATTCAAAAGCTGTCTGGCCATAGTCCTGGGTAACTGGCTTTAGGAAGCACTACTTAAGCAGAGCAGCTTGGACAAGGTGACCTCCCGAGGTCCCCTCCAACCTTAATCATTCTGTGATTCTGAGATGAGAAGAGCATCTGGGAGACTGAGCTGTTCAGATACCCACACAAGTTAAATCATCATCTGAATGATTCATGACTTCCCTAAGATTTGAGTATGAACAACACTATGGTGAAAGAAGCTGGTTGCCTGTAGGTGGCACATGGCTGTGCTGGAGATGGAAATTGCAGTCTGTACTGATTGAGGTGGAGGGTTCTGCATCCATTGTGCCCAGGATTGACATCATAGCAAAAACAGTTCCAGTCAGACTTACTTAACAGAACAAAATATTTAAAGAGTATGGATATCACAGTTTTGGAGGGCAGTACTTTTAGCCCTAACTTTTAACAGCAGATCAAAACTGTTGGCACAAAAAGTGCAACATGTTAGGTTGACTCTTAGAGCAGAAGACCTTTGAAAAGCCAGTAAATTCCCAACATTCTCCTGTCCAAAGATGCACAGAGAAGAGGACAGTTTTACAGACAGGTGTAGGCCTCTCTGTGAATGTTTAAATTGTAGTTTAATTTCAATTTTTCAAAGGCAGCTCTTTGGGCATATAATTCTCATTACAGATTAATGCAAATGGGAAACTAAATCCCCAAGCAATTTTGAAAATTTCTGACAAAATTAACAACACAGATTCCCATTTTGTATCAGTCAAATAACAGCAAAGACTTCCATGAACAACAACTGATGCACAATTGCTGAGGAGCTGGCTGCATGTGTATATCCTTCAGTAGTGTATTCACAGTGACTTAAATAGGCCAGGATTTGACACGGAGTCTTTGGAGAAATAGAGTTTCTCTCACTGATCAGGTTGAATGTCTGAGTTTGTTGTTAGGTCACAGTAATAATTTACCAGCTATTATGCAATTTTACCCAGGGAGTAATCCCTACTTTCCGAGTGAAATTTCTGCTGAGGCTTCTGCGGGGCAGGCTGGAGGTGGATCTTGACAAGGACAAGCTGCTGTTCAAGCACATGTGCTACGAAATGGAACGGCTCCATAATGGTGGTGATGTCACTTTCCATGACGTGCTCAGGTACTCTGAGATTTGTTGAACAGGTATAATGGTCTGTATTTCTCTCCAGGCTAAAAGGTATTCATTAGGCTTGGGAAAAGGCAAGTTTGGTAGCCACAGAGGCACTGCCATTTTAAATGTAATTTTAAAAAAATTAGATATCCATTTTTTTCCTGCAGAAATATTTGTGATGGAATACACAGGTCCTAGGAAATCAGCTCTAAGTAATTCTAACATTTTCATTTGAGACAGTTTGTCTTAAACAGCCGTCTCGTGGTGTTCTTGTATCCCAAGCAATGCAAAGTTGTCCCCACCCATGTAGCAAAATGACAGTGAATCTGACCAGAAATAAAATGAAGTGGGAACATAATCCAGAAGTAAACACTTAGGGCAGAGAAAAAGTCCAAAACCCACAAATGACCTAGTCACTTACAGTTCAGCAGCTCACCTGTATTGAAGCTAGATGAAGGTGGTACTGTCTGCATTTGTTTTGAGCACCACAAATCTCTTCTGGAATCATCTCAACATTTTTTAGCTTCAAGTGTGTATTTATTGCACACACACGAATTACATATTTTTGCACTAAGGGCTTAAGTATGAATTTTGATTTTCTAAATTAAAATGTAAGGTCAACAGCATTTACCAAAAAAATCTATGTTTCTTCCAGCATGCTTTCATATAGGTCTGTTGATATCAGAAAAAGTCTTCAACTGGAAGAGCTGCTTGCTAGGGAACAACTGGAATATACCATAGAAGAGGAGGTGGCCAAACAGACCATACGCATGTGGCTGAAGAAATGCTTAAAGCGAATCAGAGCAGTAAGTCAAGCTAAAACAGGATGTAAATGGTTGCAGAAATTGTACTGCTCAACAATGCTGGAATTTGCTGTCACTATGCTTCATATACTCTGGAGTCACAATAATATTTATGTGAAGAAGTATGAAGCAGTTGCTAACTCAGCAGAAAAAAAAGTATGTCACAACTCAATTGAAAACACTACAAAAATAAACATCTCTTGAAGGCAAAAACTGCCTTCCTGCCAAAAATTTATCTGTCTTTTCAATATAGCAGGAAGATACATGTGCAGAGACAAAAGTCAAAGGAATAAAGAAAAAAAAACAATGTACTTTGATGAAACCCCATAGGCTTAGTCTTTGCCTCTGCTGGCAGAAGAGCCCCTGATCAATCAAGAGCAAATGACTCTTCAAATGGAACACGTATCAAGATACATCATTTGAATGGGCCATTACAGTAACTTTGTGTGCAAATGAGCAGTGTGTAGATGCAAATCAAGTATATGAACCGTGGCACACAGTAGCTGTGTCTATGCCAGTAAATTAGGCAGGGCCAAGGCATTGGCTCAGGACTGGGCTGAGGTCACCCACACCCGTTAGCACGTTCCTCGGCACAGTTTTGACCCATGCATACTCATACTCTCCCAGACCATTGTCATATGGTCTCCCAGACCACTGCCGTAGGAGCATCACTGCCCTCCAGACACGGATCAGGAGCAAGACTGCTCCCAGTAGGCAGTGGTTGAAGCTGTCTTGTGTGGTAGAGGAGAGATCAGATCATGCAAGTCCTGCCCCGTCACTTGGCTTCAGCACTGCAGTAAATCCCAGCCTGTTTGATTTACTAGTATAGATCTAGCCGGTGCTTCTGTGTTCTGTTTACACAGTGCTTCTGATTGTCAGAAATTTTTTTGCCTTTGCTCAGGATATCTATAATATATGCTGATCAAAGTTTGTCTTGCATGAAATGTATATTAAAAAAAATCAGGAAATTTGAGTTAGGTTTTGCAGTTATTCTTCTCTTTTCTTTCAAAAGCAACTCTTCCTTTATAGAAAAAGTGGTAACCTGGTTGCCTTGATGACTGATTTTTCAGTTACTGTAAGGCTGAGTCCAGGTTTTTATGCATATTTTTATTTTTATAAAATCTTACTTCTTGAGCATGGAGGTTTTCCACAGAGATATGTGATCATGGGATCTGACTTTTTCTGTTTGTAAATTTATAAAAAAACATAACTGGACAGTTTGAATGTAATGTACATTCCAGCTGAAACACCAATGTTGAAGGCATATTCAGATAGATAGTTTCATCTTGATCTCATCTCTGTAATAATAATAGAAGTAAATTTAATCTCAGCTCTCAATTCTGGGTTTGTTCAACTCTGTTGTTCATTTCATTATAATATTGAATTACATTATGTTAAAGTAAATATGCTATTCATTTCACTCTAATAATATGGTTCAGATCATTTCACATTATATGAACCTTTTATAAACTGAACGTAATTATGGAAGTTAATATATATTTTCAAATTCTCTTGTTAGTCTCTAAGTCTCTCTAGAGGAAGCATGTGAAAACTACCCAGGAAAGTGAAATCCTTCCTAAGGGCTGTTTATTTTAATTTAAAAGCAAATTAGATTGTAAGATCATAATAGTAGTCATTTTGTTTTTCTATTTGTGCTGTGAACCTATACTCATTCCCAAGGTTTCCACTATTGGTTTTTTTCAGTCTTATTGACAGCCTGTTACAAAGCCCATGAAAGAAATCAGAATTTTTTCATTGTCTTCATCTAATTCTTAGTGAATCTCTACTGATACCTTTCTTTCTTTTTCTTTGCAAGAACTTTTAACTCATAAATTAAAAACTTTGTATGTTTTTAAACTCTAGGTTTAAATCAACAGTTGAGCAATTTGCCTTGCACTTAATACAGTTTATAAGTTCCATCCTCTACTTCTTACATAAAGGTTAGACATATGCTGGAAGTCACTTTATTTAAATAGCGACCATCTGATACATGTGGCTTTATCGATGCACCTGGTATCCACATCTGGTGCTCACTGTTTGGTTAAATATTTAGAAGGCTTTTAAAAAAAAAATCCAACACTGTGACACACCAGTGAGAACATTTTTGTTGTCACATATTGTACCTTGACAGAAACAACAGCAGTCGTGCAGCATTATCCATAGTCTGCGAGAGAGTCAGCAGCAGGAGCTGAGCCGATTTCTGAATCCTCCCAGCATTGAGACGACACAGCCAAGTGAAGATATGAATGCTATAAATCAGGATAACAGTGCACAGCCAGAGGTACGTTAACCAGACAACTGTCAGCTACTCAGAACAAATTCAGAAAACTTCCATGTTTCTTACTTGTTCTTTTTCAAACATTTTAACTGGAAAAGTTGAAACCAATATCATGTTTTGCTTCAGTCTTTGTCTTAAGATGCAAAGACAAGATGGTCTAAGGCAGTAATTCCCCAGCTTAGTTAGCTGTCGTGCTAGCATCGTAAAGGGCAAACTCAGCTGTACGACTCTTTCAGCACTAGCATGAGCTGTGTACAGGCTCAAGGATGTGAAGCTTTCCTGTTCAAGTATTCTGAAGTAGTGTTTCCACTGAGAGGGATAACGCTGGGCGTTCCGGATCCTGTGAGAAGGAGTCCTGGGCTCTTCCAGGGTAGGGAATGAAGAAGGTACAGCATAAGGACTCCACTGTGGAAGACTGGGAAAAATTTTGTACCCTTCAGTGGGACTGCGTAATGGAATTGAGACCAAATAGTCTTTTTTTTTTCCTATTAGTAGTAGTTTTATGGGGCAGTAAAGAATAGCAACCATGCTGCCTTAACAAATGGCAATATATTTGGTTTATATTCATGTATAAAGCTTGGAAATAGAATGGAAAGATAACCCTTCCTAGGATTACCCCCATGCAACGGGGAACTGTAACTGAGATTCTTTTTTCTCTGTTCAGACAAGTAGCCAGCAGCAGCTCCTTAGCCCAACGCTTTCTGACAGAGGTGGTTATCGACAAGACTCTGCAGATGCTGGGAAACCTCAGCGGAAATTTGGACAATGGCGTTTGCCATCAGGTACATTACAAATGTGTATCAGTGTAGTCCCCACATGCCAAATCACTGCTGTACAATAACAAGGCCACAAAAGGCTTCATGATTCACAATTCTACCTCCTGCATGCTGCTTGCACCCATATCAGGGGTTTTTCTACCCTCGTGTATGCTGAAATACAGCAATCTCTTGCCTTACTCCCAATTCTGAAAGTCTGGAAGATGGGCTCAAGCATTGCTGTTTGCAGATGGTTGGGTTTTTTTACTTTTTCATACATTTACTCATGATTTTTGGATTGGGGGCCATACCATCCCATATGTTTGGATAGCATCTTGTGCATTTAGAGTTCTTCTTTATCATATAAAACACAGTGAAAATGAATGAAGTTTTTCCTAACAACAGTAATAACTTCTGAGTGCCTTGTCTTGCCTAAGCATACCAGGTGTATTATTTATACTTTGCACCGTAATAATACATTTTTATAGCTTCACTTCAGCCAGGAATTGGCCAGGTATACGATCATTTTCCCATTTATTTTCTCACAACCAGGAAACATCAAGTTATTCTAGTAACTACAGTCCACTAGAAAAGAAAGGCTAGACTATGCCTTATAGGAGGGTGGGAGAGGTACATAGGTACAGTCTGGGGCCTTATTAAGTCTTTAGCTCAAAAGCACTCTCTACCACCTGAAATATTCTCTCTTAAAGTGCATATTGACCTCTGCTGCCTGCCACATCTCACGACCAGCAGGTTAGGAGTGTGCATATCAACCCGCTTTCAGCTGTCATCAGTCAGCCCTATTCCACATCACAGCTCTGCCTTCAAAGGCTGCCACTCTTCAGACCCTAATCATATCTAGGTGGAAGTAGAAGAGATGGTCATGCTATAAGTACCAGTAACCCTACTTTTGTGACCAGAGTACTAGTCCAAGAAACAGGACAGCTTAATAGAGAGCTTTCAATCCGTGTTTTCCACTTAAATGTCACTGAGCAGCGAAGATCAACATTTTGTTGGAACAGAGAGAAAAAGAGGGAAAGTGGTAAGGAGGAAACATACTACTGTAGCCAACTGGATAGGTTTTTCAAGCAAGAATGAGTAGTTCAGGGTTTTCTTTATTAGCACTGATCTTGGCCATGTCACTCTTGAATACTCCTCAGTGGGCAGTCTCAGAAAAGGAGGGTCACCTCCATGCCCAGTACATCCCAGCAGATGATAAGTACTCTGCCCCCAATCCACTAAAGGTATGTATTTGAGATCATGAATAGCATCATAACGATCAGTTGTGGTTTTCATATACTTACACATGTGGTTTAGTGCTTTTCTAAAGCCAACCTTGTACTGGGTTCCACCCCTAGGCCATAGTTAAATATCACTGTCTAGGTGTAGCTGCCACTTCTAAATGCACTTTTCCTTCCCATTTTCTGGCGCTTACCACTTTTACTGTTTTGCCAGCAGGTCAGCTTATATAAGTACTGCCTAAACCTTATAGGTTGCAGTGAGCCAGGTAAGAAGAGACCTATTACATCAGCTATCCCAGCAGAAGGAAATGAGGCAGTGCTCAGTTAACTGCTCTACCAGCTGATTAGTGGGAGCAGGGTGAACAGCTGGAGCTGGGAAAAAACCCACATTAGAACAAGAGCCCTACTCTTTCTGTGCTAAATCAGTTCTAAGCAAAGAATTCTAAGCAAAAATGTTCAAGAAGCAGATGTACTCTAATACAGAACTTTCTGTTTAATTTCATAGCTCCCAAACCAATAAGCCATTCAGTGTCTTCAGTCAACCTCCGCTTTGGTGGACGTTCAACTATGAAATCTGTTGTATGCAAAATGAATCCCATGTCTGATGCTGCTTCTTGTGGATCAGAAGTCAAGAAGTGGTGGACAAGGCAATTAACTGTGGAGAGTGATGAGAGTGGAGAGGACCTTCTTGATATCTGAGAAAAAATTAAGTCATACTGCAACAACAACCATTTCAAGTACAATCTAATTTTCTATGTTTAGAATTGAAGACACTGTGTGATGTACAATTTCTTTAAAATCTATGTCATAATTTTTTTCAAATGCTTATTCTTCTGCCATAAGAAGCATAGCACACACTTATATGTTAGAATTCACCTCTATAGATACTAACTGTACTTTAAGAAACCTGTATACAATAGCAGTACTAACAAAGCCAGAGAGACTACATTGCCTTTAGCAGACAGAGCGTTGAAAGACTTCATATGTTCTGTAGCTACATAATGAAAATGTATTTTGATATACACACCTCTATGTTTTTCTTCAACCTATACCGTACTTTAAAGTGGCAACACTTTACAATACAGGGGTAATGTATTTCTTCTTTTTGTGTTTTCCCTCAGTTCTTACTTAGTAATATCTCTTTAGACAGATTTTATTATTCACAGATGACCTGAAGAGGTCAGCACTGACTTCATGTTCAAGGGAAGTATTTTTACAAAGTACAGATTCCGAATTACAGTTCTAAGCTTTTTCTGGACTTTTTTTTAAAATATGCAAGATACAGGATAACTCATTTTAAAATTAGAAGGTGAAGGATTGGCTTTTAAAATGTAAATATCTATGGGTTTTGGCTAATTATGCAAAGAGCTTGATTTTCATAGAGAAAATGAAAAAAAAAGAAAAAAAAACAGACAAGAAAACTGTGCATTTAAGCATCTAGCAAAAGGCGTCCATGTGAAAAAAATGGTTTGTGCTTCATTTTCAGAATATACTGGTTACATATATGTATGGTGTCATTATTCTGTTAATTGGGTCCCATTTCCTTGTGTAGTTGTAAGATAACTTTCTTCTTGTCTGTGTGATAAAAATTAGCATGTTGGAGGTTCTAATTACAGAGTTGTATTGTATGACTTTTAAAATACAATTCAGTTTTGCCTGCGTAGGTAGAAGTGAATTTTACTTACCCATGTTACTACTCATGCTACAGCCCTGCGAAGCTACGGCATGACATCGTACTGTGGTTAAGTACCTTTGTCCCTTTAATCCCAATACATCGTGTTTTGATGTGTTAGCCTTCTTTTATGTTATGAAGCACCAATAGTGCTACATTATCGCTGGTGAAATAGCAGAAGTCCCTCTCATAAAAGCTTTTGCAGTAAAAGGCTGATGCTGTACAGAGACGGAGGTGGAGAAGAAAAGCCGCAAAAGGCAGCAGAGTTTGCTTGTTTCAGAATTTAAGGCTGTCTAAAAATGTGGAGTAGAAATGTGCCCTTTCCTCAAGGAAGACCTAAGAGGTTGCAGATTTTGTTGCTGGGCCCCTGACTGGGTTTTTTAACAAACCTGAGGCCTTTCCATTACCGTTGTTTCCTATGGAAATGATAGGTTGCTCTAACATGGCCTGATACGAGATCTTGTAAGAGGCTCACAGTTAATGTACATCACCACTTTAAAATATATCCTTTAAAAAGCAGACAAAAGCCAGTGCTTTGCGATGTTTTCTGGCCAAAATATTAATGTAGAGTGGTCAGAATACAGCATTGTTTTCACAGATGCCTTTGCCATAAATGCAAAATTAGTTTTGACCATAAAATAGAGTTTTCTTGGCATCTATCAATGTTTTGTTCCCTGTGTATGGTTGAACATGGTTTAGATTTTTTTCAAAAATAGTCATATTGAATACATCAGTATTTTGTGGTTTCTTTATGTGTTTTGGGGTATATTTAAGTTTAAATCTAGTCAGCTGTAACTCTATAGTAACAGAGCATGTGCATTCTCTTGTTTAGCAAATTATGAAACATAACAAAACTTCATATGCAAATCCATTATTTTGTGCTCTGCTTTGTGCTTAAGTTGAGCTTTTGTATATATGACAAAAAGATAAATATTGGATTTATAAAAGATAGTATCTTTTAAAGTTCAATAATATATTGAACTGCAGATCTTTCTGAATCATTCTTGCTGCAAATCTTCTTTTTAAAAAAATCTGACAAACATTTTTCCCTTGCCTTACAGTACTCTGCCAATAAAAGTGAGTTGCTTTAAGCAACATTCCTCCCTCTGGTTTTCATTCTAACTGCCTTCGCTGTATCTGGCTCATCTGTGATAATGCTGCACAGTGGCGAGGCGCGTGGTTTGTAGAGGATTATTTAAAGAGGTGCTTTCAAACTCTTCTAATTGGAGGGCCTTTGGTTTTTTGGGTTGGAAGTCCAGCAGCCGCCCTCATCAGTACTGCCATGAGGGGTCTCATTCAAAAAATGGAACTAAATAGGACTGTTCATTTTTATTTTTATTTAACCACCTTTCTTTGTTTGCTTTAGATCCTGGATATGAGTATTTGCATGTGTGCATGTGTGTGTGTGGCAGGGGGAAACTCGTGGTGGAAACATTGTAATGGTTTCATAGACTGCCTTTTAATACCTTCCAAAACACTGGAGATCCCTGGACCATCTAATTTAACTGGCAAGCTGGCTCTAAGAAAGAAGTGCTCACCAGTTTACCCCCCCCCCATTTTACTTTTGCAGATACAGGAAGTGAAATGGAGTTACAAAGATAGGAAAGTAATATATACTAGAGCACCTAGGTGACTAGGTTAAGATGCAAATCTCTTTAGTATGGCACTCCTGACATAACTAAAGAAAGCGATAACCCTCTACTCTGCAGCAGAGCAACCAATGCACATTTGCACATGAAGGTGAAGAAGCAGAGAGGAGAGCTGAAAAATGACTGAAGTTCAAACAGCCTGTGCAAACAATGGAGAGACATGAAAAGGGAATAGTGCATCAGGAAATCAGAGTCAGTCCAGACCGCCCGAGAGAAAAGTTCAAACCAGAACAGACCCTAGACAAAGGCAAACAAAAAATTGCCAGGGGAATATTATTGCCTACAGTGCTTTTGGTTCCTGGAATTAAATCTAGAGTTGTCCTATACAAATAAGTTGCAAAAGTCTTCATGGCTTGGGTGGGCAAAAAGTGTAGTGCATGTTGTCAGTGCTGGAGTAAAAACCAGGTTGTGGGAAGTCTGAGAACATGCTGCAAAGATTATCTCCATATCATTCCAAAGTCAGGTCAGATTTCAGATAATCACTTTTGTAATGAGGAAATTAATAACCTGAAACCATTTGCTACTGGAATATATCCAACTGAATTAAGAGCTGAAAACATAAAGTACACTTTTATCTGGCAAGCTGAATATACCAACATTGTTTTAACTAATGAGGAATAATCAGGCTTAAACATCTTCGAAATAACATTACATTCAATATTGTCTGCATTCGAAGACCAGTATTACAGCTTCTGAGAAGCCAAAGATTTAGATGCCAAAAGAAAGTGAATGATTTTGTGAGAATAATCTTTTTCGTTCTCTTCTTTTATTCACAGCATGCCGGCAGCTCTTGTTATTGTGCAGATAAGGTTGTCCATGGATAACTGAGGCAGAAGAAGTGTCCGTGATGTTGTAACAGTACATTTGGAGCCCCAGCAAGCAAAATGTGTGCTAAACCTCCCATACAAGAGGTTTCTCCTGCAACATTTCCACAAATAAAAACAAAGATTGGCCTAAGTTGTCAGTCAAAATTACCAATGGAATTATCTCAGTCTCCCCGAATTTAGCTTTAGGAGGCTAAATTCATTCCTTCTATTGAAGACAGTTTAGTCACACTGCAGATGAACTTGCCGCAGTGCATAGGCTGATGCTGGGAAGTTGGCTGCCCTGGTTTGTTCAATTGCTCTGCAACACAAAGGGAGCCTCACTAGAATTCAATTAACCTTCCTCTTCATCCCAAGGGCATTAGTGTCGGACCCCATTAGCAGCTGTTGCCCATTGTTCTCAATGAAGAACCTCTAAGCACCAAGTTATTAACCCATCAGTGAGCTAAGTGTACAGGCAGTGGCATTGCATCCCCCTTCCACAGGTTCCTGTCTCAGATGCTTATTCCAGTACCCTTTCTGGTTTCATACCTTTACCTGACTTGCATATCTGCACTGGGGAGTTTGGGTAAATTACTTGGGCACTTACAAAATTGTGTTTCATAAAAGGGTAGTTTACTGGAAAGGCAAGAAATTTCTAAGTACAGGTAGAAAAGCGAAAAAAAACCTGTCCGTCAGCCTGAAGAGCAGTTGATGTCAGTTTTTTCTTCTTTCTGAATTCAAGCAGCAGCTACCAGTGGCACAAGCCTTCAGTGTCTCAGTGGGCCTTACTTTGTTTCAGGAAAACTTTTGGTGAGGTTGGAAACATGCTGGTTTATACCAGATAGACATCAATGAATCCTAGAGACTTGAGCAGTTGAGTTCTAATTGGATCCTCCACATGATGGAAGTCACTGTCGTGGGATTACTGTTTCTGAGTACGTTTACCCCAAAAGGTAAGAGAAGAGGTCTTGTCCTTGAGTTCGTTGGCAGAGAAGCTGGATGTCACATCCTCTCTCATGCCTTGTATTCTGGTTTTTCTTTTAAGTTTTACTTCCCAGCTGCATGTAAGGTGGACAGTGCCTGGACATATTCTGCGTTCTTAGTACGTGCTCCCAAGAAATGGGGATTCAACACAGTTATGATGCAGTTTGGCTGCATCCAAAGCAGCGTGGCCAGCAGGTCGAGGGAGGGGATCCTGCCCCTCTACTCCTCTCTGCTGAGATCCCACCTGGAGTCCTGTGTCCAGCTCTGGAGCCCTCAGCACAGGAAAGGCATGGATCTGTTGGAGCAGGTCCAGAGGATGCCATACAAATGATCACAGGGATGGAACACCTCTCCTGTGAGGACAGGCTGAGAGAGTTGGGGTTGTTCAGCCTGGAGAAGGCTCCAGGGAGACCTTATTGTGGCCTTTCAGCATATAGAGGGGGCTTATAAGAAAGAGAGAGAGAAACTTTTTACCAAGGCCTGTAGTGACAGGGCAAGGGGTGATGGTTTTAAACTGAAAGAGGGTAGATTTAGATTGGACGTAAGGAATAAATTATCTATGATGAGGGTGATGAGGCACTGGAACAGGTTGCCCAGAGAAGTTGTGGATGCCCCATCCCGGAAGAATTCAAGGTCAGGTTGGAGGGGCTTTGAGGAAACTGACCTAGTGAAAGATGTCCCTGCCCATGGCAGGGTGCTTAAACTAGATGATCTTTGAAGATCCCTTCCAATGCAAACCAGTCTTTGATTCCTATAGATTTTTGTATTTGGCGTAAGAACAACATCATACAGAAAAATGGCATTCAGGGAGAAGAGGAACACTGCCTTTGTATGTTAAAAACTGTACAACAATGAACATTTTGCCAAAACGTCAGTTTACTGATATTGCTGTGGGTCTTCTTTCCAAGAACTTCAAATATTTCAAAAAGTAAACATCACCAAGATAAAAAACAAATCACTTTTCCCAGTTTCTCCTCAGCTGCCTGCTGAGTCCTCCAGTGCGACCAGACACGTGGTGGTGGGTTTTGCGGTGCCCCTGTAGACCCAGCTGGCCCCAGCTGCCCCACTGTTGGAGACAACCACCTCCTCATCAAAGCTAGTAGGTAGCTGCAAATAGGTGCCCGTGCCTCTCCTTTATGTCACAGCCTGGCTTTTCTGCCGCACCCCCATGGAGGTGAGGTAAAGCTCTGCTGAGGTCAGCAGAGTCTGAGCAGATGCAGAGCCCCTCAGGCTGCTCCACTGGGAGTGGACCACCTCTGGCATCGCAGCCCTGGGGCCACCAAGAGCAGCTGACAGGCGCAGCAAGCCTTGCTTAAGATTTTCTGCCAAAACTTTCAGATCGGTGATGTTAGGCATGCAATTCATCCACTCCTGAGGACATGGTCCGGTGAACTGTTTTAGCTGCTGTGAGTAAGAAGGTATCAAACACAGTTGCTTGTAGCCAGCTCCAGGTCTTCTCCCACCAGAAAGTACAACGCCCTGAGCGCAATTGGTTTAACTCTTCACCCAACTGCTTCTTTTTCTGAGTGTTGTAAAATACTCCAGGTTTAAAAATGCAGATATTAAAACCATAATCTTAATTGGATCAGCAACAGCAAGAACATTTCTCTGACCTTGGCCTATAGATGTATTTCAACTTTATATCATACGTCAATTCAGCATGTATCTGTAAGGGCTTATCTACATGAGGAAGTTGCAACAGCTTAAATTTAACCTGTTGTTGCAAATTGATTTCTCTAAGTCAGTTTGAATACCTGTGGAAATGCTTATTTGACTTTAAAGATTTTTTTTCTATTGATCTATGTTAAAACCCAAATTACCTTGGTTTTATTCTAATGGCAGGAGTGCTCCCACAGGTCTACACATCAGCCATCTTAATTGGTTTTAAAACCAAACCTTTAATTATGTGGTTGTAACTCCTTTGCATGCTCCCGGCACCCTGAGCAGCCATGCTGCCTGGTGCTAGCACAGCCCCGGTGCTGCCGAAGGCCACTCCAGCCATGTTGTCCCAAGACAGGGGACACTTCACTCCAGGAACCATCACCCCAGGAGATATTTTGGATGGAACTGTGGTGGGTATGGCCCCCTCTGCCTTGTTTAGCCCTCAGATACATGTGAGCAGCTTTGTAACCTTGAGTACCCCTGCAAGTCCCCCCACCATGCCGCTGAGGATGCAGGACGTCCTCTCAGCTTCATGCTATGGCTGCTGTGACACATCCCTTGCCTTATTCCAGACAAATGAGCTGAACAAAACACACAAAGAATGTGATGGTTATTTACTAGGCCCATAAAAACACCAAATGGGGCCGAGGGTATGTGCTGTGGATGTGACAGGGCTTCTGCAGAGGGTCTCACCCCATGCAGTGTGGCCGTACAGCTCCTGCCACGTGCGCCCGGCTCTCTCTTACGTTACTTTTAGGCACAGTTAGGGCTTGGATTACTTTTACAAAGCCTTTCTTCTTTCAAGTGCTTCTCAGTAGGAAAAGGTCTTAGTACGATCCATAACACTGGTTTTCTGAGCCAATGTAGCTACAGTGTTTTATCTTAATATATGCTTAGTCATTCACAGTTGTAATCAAATATTATATTCTTAGAATCATAGAATAGTTTGGGTTGAAGGAGACCTTTAAAGCTCATCTAGTCCAACCCCTCTGCAGCGAGCAGGGACATCTTCAACTAGATCAGGTTGCTCAGAGCCCCGTCCAACCTGACCTGGAATGTTGCCAGGGATGGGGCATCTACCACCTCTCTGGGCAACCTGTGCCAGTGGTTCACCACCCTCAGTGTGAAACATTTCTTCCTTGTATCTAGTCTAAATCTGCCGCCTTTTAGTTTAAAACCATTACTCCTTGTCCTATCACAACAGGCCCTGCTAACAAGTTTGTCCCCATCTTTCTTAGAAGCCCCTTTAAGTACTGGACGGCTGCAAGAAGGCAGTTTAACAGGGAAAGCAAAAGCCGCGCAGGCAAGCAAAGCAAACCAAGGAATCCATTCACCACTCCCCGTGGGCAGGCAGGGGTTCAGCCACCTCCAGGGAAGCAGGGCTGCATCACGCGTAACAGTTACATGGGAAGACAGACACCATAACTCTGAACATGCCATCGTCCCCCTTCGTTCGTCTTCCCCCAGCTTTATGTGCTGAGCATGACGTCATATGGTACGGAATATCCCTCTGGTCAGTTGGGGTCAGCTGTCCCAGCTGTGTCCCCTCCCAGCTCCCCGTGCACCCCCAGCCTGCGCACTGGTGGGGTGGTGTGGGAAGCAGAAAAGGCCTTGGCTCTGTGTAAGCCCTGCTCAGCAATAGCTAAAACATCCCCATATTATCAACACCGTTTTCAGCAAAAATCCAAAACATAGCCCAATATTAGGTACTATGAAGAAAATTAACTCTATCCTAGCCAAAATCAGCACACACGTATGCACACAAGATTAGTAGGTTGACCGTCTTTGTGGTAGAAATTTAATATTTTTTTTTGTTGCTTTATAGACTATTTAGGTACTACAGTGACAAGAAATTTCTAGCATCATTATATGACAAGGGACCTTTCATTAACCGTGTAGCACTTACTGAAAAACTGCTTTATTTTGTTTGTGGAAGCATGACTTTTTGGGAAACTAATGGCATTTGCTTTCCCATTTGTATATGATGTGTGGAGAAGTTGTAATACAAGATTGAGTTAGCAACAACATTTCATTTTCTCTGTCTCCAATGACTGTGGTATTTGCATGTCAGCCGGAATGCAGCTCATATTTGCATTTCAGTTCCCAGGAAAATTCAGGAGTGGCATCATTTTCAAAATCTGTCTCCTAAAGATGAAGAAACAAGTAGCTAAGGATGTCAGAAATCTTATTCCACAAAATAAATGTGTATTTCTTTTCTTGGACACAGAAATTATGCTCAATAATTTGAACCATGACACCTGCTTTTTATGATGCCTGCTTTTCATTTCTGGCTTTTCTTTGCCTGACTGTAAGCATCTGCGTATGTTAGTTGCAACCTTAACATGTTAGAACATGTTATTAACGCCTCAAACACTGACAGGCTTGGGGCATCTATCACCTCACTAGGAAGCCTGTTCCAGTGTTTGGGCACCCTCTCGGTAAAAAAATGCTTCCTAATGTCCAGTCTAAACCTCCCCTAAGATTTGCAAAGGGCATGGGACCGCACTGGGGTCACTGTCACACTCGATAGAAAAGGTGGGTGCACCACATCAGCGGTGCAAGGCTGGGCAGTCAGGGACAACGGCTGTGTTAGGTGTGTCTCCAGTAGCTTCCGTTTAAAATTATATGGAGCACCTCAGGAGGACGGGTCGTGCCACTGTTTAGCACGGTGCTGTCCCCAAAGCTGAGGTGCGGAAATAAGAGGGAAACATATGTTCTCTAGGCAGGAGAAAAGCAACTTGCAAAGCTGTATGATCTCTGTGCCAAGTCAGAGCTTTAATTGGCACAAAAATGATCTTTACTAACACCTGCAAGTGAGTGTATAGTACACTGTAAACATGATAGTCAGAGGGAGAATGAATTCCTGAGAGCACAAAGGGAAAACGTTTCCTCTTGTAGATGATGGTGTAGCAGAGTATGGCATGGTATCTCAGGCTGCTTCAAAGCCAAGGGCATTAGTGAAACCAAGAGACAAAACCATGACATCCTGCTTTATTTCAGGTGTGAACCTCTTCAGTAAAAGTGCTCTCCCTCAAACAATGAAACCTGGCTGAAGTTATATACAAGCTTGTCCGCGTGAAGGTTAGTCAGGTGTGAAGAAGTGATACACAAGCACCACTGGAAAGAAATCTGGGATATGTTGATACAGTGGAAAAGAGAGTGAGGTTGGTCTCTGATGAGGTTTTACTGTCACGGAGCAATGGGTCGAAGGAGATGTTAAAAGCATAAGCAGCAGTTCTCTAACATGACAGCCTCCTAATCGAAGGTGCTTACTGCAGTCTTTTGTAGGTGTCATGCCTGCCTCCTCCTGTGCTTTTCCCTGCCCAGCCTTCACAATGGGGCCAAAAAGGATCTTCCAAATCCTTCACTTTTCCATGACCTGCCTTTTTGCAGGTGTTCATGGATGACACTGAGCACACACCTGCAGGTAAATCATGTTTCTGAATGTTCTGCCCTTCAGGAACTGCGTAACGCTCAGGGCTGCTTTGCTTCCGTGGCAAACCAGCACCCAGCGGAGCAGCTCACCTGGGGTGTCTGAAACATCTCGTACATCACCCAACCCTTCACCAAAGCAATCCCTCTTGCAGTTTGAAAGCTACAGACTTCTCCTTTAGGCTGATCCCACCAGGCGTTCAAGGCCTGGGACGTGAGGGACTGGTAGGGTCTCAACAGCTCTGTCTGCCTTGAAGCAAACAGGTTGTTTGGCTCTTGAACGTGAATCGATTAGACATTCCTAAAAATGCAGTGTGCAAGGACTGGGCCCATCAACAGGCATACGGATGTATTCCTCGCTGTAATGCGGCACCCTAAGGCCTCTGGCTCCTAACAGCTAAGCTGTGGCTTGCTCATTGACCGCAGCACTGGCCCTTGTTTCCCTTGTGTCCCCGACCCTGATGTGGGCAAGTTCGCCAATCCTGCACCACGCTAAGTGGAGTTACAGAGCTGCATTGTCCCAGAGGGAGGAAAAATTCGGCATACCAAAAGCGCATCTCGGTAACAGGCAGCCTTGGGGCGGCCCTGATGCAGGACCTAGGAGGAAGCTGTGCCCGGCAGAGCTTTCTCAGGGTTTGACCCTGGGCCATTTAAGTGAAGTACAGCTTGCCCATGGCTCCAAAATAAAAAGATCTGTAAATTGTTTGGGGTTTGTTTTTTTCTCTGCCTTTTTGGGCCCTTTTCCCTCCTGGAGACCAGGGCAGGTGCATAGTCCAAGCGCACTCAGCCAGAAGTCTGGTCCCATTTGGGTCAGAGCTGCCCCACGCCCCATGCGGATACCAGGGTGCTTACATGGACCCATAACACCTGGGGGTACAGGGAGGGTGTTAGCAGGTCTGAGCACAATAGGATAAATAATATGAGGGAAGAAAAACACTTGGAATTATCAAAACTGGACTTATCAAATATATGCTAGAAAGCAATGTCTTAGACACAAGGGAAGAAGCAGTCATTCGGTCACTTAAAACATTCATCAGGGATGCTCAGCTCCTGGAAAACTATTCAGTAAACCATAGGGAAGTGTGTATAGTCTTTACCTCTTTTTCCTGAAACACAAAATTACAGCTTTCCAGCAGTAGAAGTTACCGGGAGGGAGGGCTCCTGGAAATGCTTGTGTTTCATATTTCTGCCTTTTTTCTTTCTTTCTTTTTTTTTTTTAATTGTCACTTCATCCTGAGGAACAACATGGCAGACCAGAGCACCTGCGCCAGGGCGGGTTGGAGGGCGGCTGTGCCGGTGGCCGGGGACTCGGCGCACACAGCCGGGGAGAGGATGAGTGGCAGGTCCACGTGTCGCGGGAGGGTGCCAGGCCCCTGGGACGGCACCTCGGAGCCCTTCTCGGGAGCCGTCTGGACTGCGCCCAGCTCCAGCTGGCGCAGAGTTACTCGGGACCTAATTACAACAACCTGGTGACAGCCCAGCGAGGGGAGTCCCTCATTAAACGTGATGGTCTGGGTGCCACGGCTGGCACTGGAAACTCTTAAACAGTTATTGCTGGAAACAGCGAGTGCATACCAGGGGAAAGATCACTCCATAAATGCGCTATATCTTACGTTCTTTCTCCGAGCATCTGTTATTGCTCTCCGCCAAAGACAGGATATTGGATCCTTAGCTTGGCTCAGTGCAGCCAGTCTTCTGGTTTTATGTTTAGGTCTGTAACAGCAGCTACAAGAGAAACTTTAAAATACTTGAGTGGAAAAAAAATCCTTTAATAGTATTCCTGCCCTTTTGTTTGGCTCCTGGAGTATTAAGCAATACCAGGCAGATGCGTCAGTCCTGATCAGCACGATCCCACCAGCAGTACTTGCTATTTCCACTACATTATAATAATGTTTCATATAAGTAAAATTTTTATATATAGAAGTATTACATAAAGTAGAAACCTCTTCTGATACCATTAGTCGTACTGTGGTGAACAATACCTCTCACGCTGTGTGGCACATACTGGGAAAGATTTTTGCCCTTTTACTTTGATGACATGGAATCTCATGGGTCGAAATCTGTCTGATTTAAAAATAAAACAAGAGGCCTAAAAAATTGCACCACCCCTGGGGACCTTTGACAATGTCTATTCAAGGACTGAATGTGTGGCCTCCTGATTGCAGAAACGTGCTTTGCCTTTCTTTACCTTGCTTTGCAAGTTTTAGAAGGCAGTTGCCATGAAGCCTATTTGGTGATTTGGGGTGCCAATGGCTCATTGTTGGCCAAACAGAGGAGCAGAAACAAGCCTCTCCTTGCATTTGGTTGGGCTCTGAAGGCCTCACACGTTTTGTGTTCATAAGAACAGCATCTCCCTCCAGGCCACCACCAACACAAATGGACCCTCATTCATCCTTCCCAAACATCTTCATACCTGGTGTGTCCTAGGGCTTATCTAAAGACATGTTGTTGGTTTCCTACGGGTCCGATTCTTCCGCCAGCTTTTTTGTCCCAATCCTCCTCTCCTTTGACACGTGTGCTCATCTGAGGCACTCCTTCATTTATTATGTCTCCTTGGGTATCAAGTTTCCCAGGAGAAGCAAAGTATGTGATCTCAGTGATAATATGGCTGCAGCTTCTCTGGCAGGAGTTCCCGCAGTAGTAAGCCTTCACTACCTTGACTTGTAATTAACAATTCACTGCTAGTGTCACAAATAATTAAAAATGACCTGAAGTCACTCAAGCAGTTTTTTTAATTGCTACTCTTCTCCTGTGAATATCTGTTAGTAACAATAGACAAAACAACAATACAGCATAAAAGCAGATTTTAATTTCTTTTTTATTATTTTACAGTGCTGTTTCCTACTAATGTGGGGCCCTGCAGGACATGTAATCATAAATGCAATATGATCAGCCAAACATGAAAGCCCTGACCACCTGTTCTTTTGCTAGGATGAATGATGAAAAAAAACAGTTAAAACAAACTTTAAAGTAGGTTTACTTAAAATTCACTCTGTCTTTGCAAAGTCAAGCCTTTCAGGTTCCAAATAATAATTTTAGCATCTCTTTGTTTTCAGAGAAAACCCTCCTCTCCAAGAATGGCCCTTTTTTCTATATTTACCTGGGAGCCACATAAAAACAATGTGTTTTGTTTGACACCTCCTGCTAAGCTCAGGTCTCCTTGATGCCCTAAAAATATGCAGAAAGAGGCAACCTTTGCTTGAAGGACTTTAAGGTCCAGAATCTTTAAGGTCTTGTGGAGAAAAGCCTGGGACCACACCTCTGTGGACATGGAGAGCCTCGACTCCAGCAGCAACTGAGTATTTTTGAAATTACCATTGTGAGAATGTGCCCAGCCCATGGCACTTCATAAGCCATCGTGCACCCAGGTGCTGGGGAAAGTGCTTGCCAAGGCCACCTGCATAAGGCAGCGCTGCAGATCTCATGTGCCCATAACCAAGATCCCCAGCGACGCTTTGCTCACGTATGCCAGGCACTAAGACTTCTGCAGCAGCCTCTCAGCACCCCGTGACCCAGGACGTCTCCAGGAACTGGGTTTTAGGATACCACAGGAGAACTTGTCTGTTTTTCTCAAATCCCTGAGCAGAAGTGCTCCTGCCTTGTCAGAAGGTTAGGTGATGCTCCCAGCCCTGCAGGCACCTTGCTCCTGTCTGCTCCAACTGAAGACCCATTATTCCTGCTTTCAACTAAAATAGTGTTTTACCAAAATTGGTTTCATCTGAAGCACTAGAAGACATTTCAGCACTGGCTCCCGAGTTATGGGGAGTGGCAAGACTATGAAAAGTTTTCCTTTACAGTAGTTTGGAGGTATCTGGCTGTGGATTACCCCTTTGTGGACTGGAGTTTATAAGAAAGATGGGGACAGATTTTTTAGCAGGGCCTAATAGGTTGCAATAGGACAAAGGGTTTTAAACTAAAAGAGGGCAGATTTCAAGTAGGTAGAAGGAAGAAATTTTTGACAATGAGGGTGGTGAACTACTGGCACAGGTTGCCCAGAGAGGTGGTAGATGCCCCATCCCTGGCAACATTCCAGGTCAGGTTCAACGAGGCTCTGAGCAACCTGATTTAGTTGAAGATGTCGCTGATCATTGCAGGGGGGTTGGACTAGATGACCTTTAAAGGTCCCTTCCAACCCAAAGTATTCTATGATTCTATGATGAAGCAACAGTCCAAGGGGAGCCCCTCATCATAGGATCCCTTATGGAAGTATGACTCCACTGTGCGAGTCTAGCTGTGGGCTCCATCTGACATGTAAAATATACATAAACAACACGAGCTGTCTTGTAAGACGCCCATCAGTGATATGCAGCAACCTGAAACACGACAGCTTAATCAGCCCTGAACTCCAGAAAGAAAACTGCCTTGCATCTATATATAAAATCTTTCCTGTGCTTAAAACTAGACTTCCAGTTGAAGTGGTCCATTCCTCAAAGACAAAGTCCTGGCATTGCATATCCTGCTATATGAATCTGAAATGGTAGGAGTCAGCCTTCAGGAGGAACGTCTAATTTTTCTGCATTTAAAAAGTGCATTTAAAACTGCATTTAAGTTTATCAGCCAGCTCACTGCTCACCTTGCCCAAGCTGATAAATGACCCACATACTTTTAAATTTATTTCCAGAGTTCTGCTCATTCTTTTTGATCTGGTTTCACATCCACAGACAACTATTTTCATCTACATTTTAAAAGCAGAACTTAAAGTATAAAGGTTATTAAATTCCAGAACTTCCTGTTCCTGGGCAGTCTTATAAGGTCCCTGGCTACCAAGAGCAGTTTGCTGTTTGTTCTTGTTATGCTGACACGTAAGTTTGTTCAAAGACGCCTGAAGAAATGAAGGCTTGTTGCACTCATAAATTTCCCAGGATGTCTGCCAGAGGCGTAACATGTTCCCAACTATGTGAAAATCATCAGTGAACTCTGAGAAGGCAGTATTTAAAACCAAAGCTAACAGTGAATGTTTGCACTTTATACAAATATAGTTAAAAACAGAAAATCCTCAAAATAGTTTCTTGATGTGGTTTGGAAAGCCGGTGACATGAAAACTATGGAAACAATTTTCTCCCTCTCCTCAGAGAAAGCAAATGGACTCACTAGCCTTAGGTAGAAAAACTGTTGAAGAGTGCCTGCTTGTTAGGCAAACACAGGCAAAACTGGGTCCTATAAGCAGAAATCAAGGACAGATAAAAACTGGAAGTGAATCCAATATGGGGAGAGCATGTCTGTGGAGGCACCTCCAGGTTTATGTTGGTTTGGAAGGAGCAGCAGCAGCTCCAGAACTCCTCTAGGAGTGGCAGTAAGAAATTGTAACTTTGACACCTTACACTAAATTTTGAAGATCTCTGGACAAGGTAGTATCCCTAGTCTGGGGCAAGCAAATCAGAGCTGCTATTATCTTCAACATTGTTTGTGCCAGGAAAGCCTTTAACGATTTGATTTATCCAAACATAATGACATGGAAGAAAGTATCCCACTGGGATACTGAAGACATCTGATACCAGGAGCTGAAAATTGTGCTGCTAGAAAGCTATGACCTGGTTGCCATTACTGAAACTTGGTGGGATGAATCCCACAACTGGAGTGTGGCTATTGATGGCTACAGGCTGTTCAGAAGGGACAGGCGAGGAGAGAGGGGCGGAGGTGTTGCCCTCTACATCAAGAAATGGACAGTGTGAAGAGCTGTCTCTCAAGAATAGCCACAAGCAGGTTGAAAGCTTATGGGTAAGAATCAGAGATTGAAGCAACAAAGGGAACCTTGTGGTTGGTGTCTACTACAGGCCACCCGACCAAGGGGAATCTATTGACGAAGCCTTCTCACTCCAGCTACAGGAGGCATCGTGCTCGCAGGCTCTCATCCTGCTGGGGGACATCAACCACCCCAACATCTGCTGGAAAAGTATCATAGCGAGCGGTAGGCAAGCCAGGAGACTCCTGGAGTGCATGGAGGATAACCTCCTGTGCCAGGTAATAGGCAGCCCTACCAGAGGGGATGCCATACCGGACCTGTTGGTCACCAATGCAAGTGAGCTAATCGGTGATGTCAAAATTGGAGGCAGTCTGGGCTGTGGTGATCACGCACTGATGGAGTTCACAGTCCTGAGGGTTATGGGTCAAGTAAAAGGTCAGGACCCTGAATTTTAGGAAAGCAAAATTCCAGCTCTTCAAGAGAAGTTAGTCACTAGGACCCCCTGGGAAACTACCCCCAGGGACAAGGCACCAGAACAGAGCTGGCAGACCTTGAAGGATGCTTTCCAGAGACAGTGAGAGCTCTCAATCCCCAGGTGTAAGAAATCAGGAAAGGAAGGAAAGAGGCCAGCATGGCTGAGTGGAGACCTGATGGGCAAACTAAAGAGCAAGAAGAAAATGCACGCAGTGGAAGCAGGGAGAGGTATCGTGGGAAGGCTATAGGGACGCTGCCCGGTTGTGTATATATGGAGTCAGGAAGGCTGAGGCACAGTTGGAGCTGAAGTTGGCAAGGGATGAAAAGAATAATAATAAAGGCTTCTACAGCTATGACGTCCAGAAAAGGAAGGTCAGAGAAAGTGTATCCCCTTGATGAGCAAGACTGGCAGACTGGTAACAATGGATGAGGAGAAGGCTGAGGTACAGGATGAGTTCTTTTCCTCAGTCTTCACTGGCAGTCTCTCATCCCACACTTCTCGAGTGGATGGACAGAGGGGGGGA
>NW_010549611.1:1627-3321 GCF_000687285.1 Phaethon lepturus | reverse complement strand
GAGAGGAGAGGAGAGGAGAGGAGAGGAGAGGAGAGGAGAGGAGAGGAGAGGAGATTTCAGTTGGAAGGGACCTGCAGCAACTGCTTGACCTCTACTTGACCTCTACAGGGCTGACCAAAAGTTAGAGCATGTTATTAAGGGCATTGTCCAAATGCCTTTTAAACACTGACAGGCTTGGGGCATCAATCACCTCCCTAGGAAGCCTGTGCCAGTGTGTGACCACCCCATTAGTAATGAAATTCTTCCTAATGTCCAGCCTAATCCTCCCCTGGCGCAGCTTTGAACCGTTCCCATGCATCATGTCACTGCCTTTTCGTCAGCTGAGAACTGGTGATCATATTAAGACAAGAGAGCTGGTGGCCTGCCTCTAAGTTTTGTTCAATCTTGAAGCCGAAAGCTTCTCAAGTGCCTCTGGTCAGAAGGAGACACAACACTGGGGTGCAGGTTGTTTTCAGATCTAGAATTTGGTTGGTAGCAGAGCTGCTAACCTCTCATTGCATCCTGAAGGCACTATAAGTGAGCACCACCAGAGACTGGATACACAGCCATAAATCACTTCTTCACTTCTTGCAGTTCCAGGAGCAGAGCACAGACGCTCTCCGGGTACAATGCGTTGACACTGGCAGTGTAACATGCTGAGTTAAGCATCCTTGCATGCAAGCTAAAGCAATAATCTTCTTTTCCTTTTGTTTAACAAAAGCTAAGTTAGCGTAGCTAAATCTCCAGATGCAGATTCAACTTTCTTCTGGAAAGTTTCTTTCTTCCCTTGGAAGCCATCTTGCATCAGGTGTGGGAGATAGGATAATGGCCAAGGAAAATTTGGCTTCCACTCTCAAGTGAAGCTAACTGTGCCCCACTGCATGTAAAATCCTGTATAATAATGCATGTATTGGTTTTCATCCAGAAATCTTTCCTACCATTGCTAGCACTCCCCTCCAGCTGAGAGTCTGGCTTCCACACAGCTCTCTCACCAAGCTGTTCCCCCAGCCTTGAAGAATTCCTTGAAAAATGGATTTAGGATGCCTACAAGTCTGCCTGGCTGTTGAGGCTTCCTACCAGGCATCCAGTGCTGCAGCCTGTGAAATAGCTGTTATTCAGACTAATGAACATTGCTTGTGCAAGAACTGGTGGGTAGAAAGAGGCCATGAATATGTTTAGGATGGAAATTAGACAAGTATTTCTAAGCCTCAGAAAAGGATGGTTCTGGAAAAGCCTTTTGTTGTAGCAGTGGTAGCTAAATCCTGAGCTACTTCAATTAAAAAATAAAAGGTTCAAGCAGTTTATGTTCTGCCCACAATACAAGAGACCTTTTCAACCACTGTGTTGCCAAGCCTGAACATGAACGCAGGCACGTCAGCGTCTCTGCGCTGCGCAGCGGTGACGCCGCCGCGAACAGCGCACGTTTTGCGGGAACACAAGCATGACAAACGCATAGCCCAAAACCTGATGCTTTAAGGAAGGGACAGGGGTTAAGTTAGGCTAAACCTCTCAAACGGGAGGCAGCGGAGATGGCTCCCTGGAAATGCCAGGGCCCCCCGGGGCTCCCTCGGTGGTTGAGCAGGTTGGGGGGAGCAGCAGGGCTACCCATGGGGCTGAGGCACAGGAGGGGTCCACACCAGGGGGTTCCCCACTGCCAAGGGGAGCGCGTGATGGCGTAGCATTAAAACATGCTGGGCTTCGTTACAGAAGGGGGT
>NW_010549611.1:0-1596 GCF_000687285.1 Phaethon lepturus | reverse complement strand
CATTCCGTAAGGTTTTTTCAATGTCTAGCGCTGGGCTTTACCCGTTGCGTTCGGCTTGGCTGTATGCTTCGGTGGTTGCTCGTTACTTACATGTCAATAATAAGTAAATAAACCTCTTTGACCTAGATCGTGTTTAAAGAGCGTGAACAACGTGGTATTTCCCTGTGACGCAGCAGTTGAAAAGATGGCCCCTACCTAAAGGAGATTACGAGGGATGGGTAAATCAGGTGGAGACGCACAAGCGACCGGCGAACGGAAGTGATGCGGTGGGCCGCGGCGCGAGGCGGAGGCCGCTGCTCAGCTGCAGCCTGACAGCTGTCAAGTTGTGCTGCTGGCATTGCAATAGAGGAGGGTTTTAAGAAGGGATTAACCACCAGAGCGTCTTCCTCCTGCTTCCTTTTGTGCTTTTGTTTTTTCTCTGCTGGCTCGAAAGCAGCAGGTAAGCAGCCCCCGTTACCACCAGGGTTTTTCTTGCTGTTATTGATGATCTGCAGCAGCACAATGAGAGCAAGTGGAGCCTTGGAGAGTAAAGCTCCGAAGAAACAAAACTGAGAAAATCAATGTTTGCTAATGGAGAAAAGAAAATCATCTGCACTGAAAGGAACTGAGTGATGGAATGGGGTCTATGAGTCCCTGCCTCAGCTCCCCCGGGCAATCACCTCTCTTTAGAGACACAGAGAAGGAAAGAGAAGGAGAGGAGAATGGTAAAATGCTGCTCCATGAATTAGGGAGAATACTCCTCCTGTTCTGGGATGTTTCAGCTTTGCCTGCAGAGTCTGCTGAAGCCAAAACTGTTCGTGGGATGTATTTTCATTTTATATCCAAATAGCTGTACGTTACCTTCTGTGTCTCTCTCAGGTGTGCAGCGGCCACGAGCTAACCTGTATTTAAAGCAGCGCTGAGGGGAAGAAGTAAAATACTGTTCCTAATTTGTGGCAATGGAGAAAAAAGATCCTTTATTTCTTTTTTTTATTAGCAGCGCATGGAGCTCATGTGAATGGGCTACTCGGAATGGGGTGGTTAGTTCTTACTCAGAAGTGTGCACTATATGGGATTATTGATTTCTTCTCTGCTTGGAGATAAAAAACAGAACAAGCAGGAAACATTTTCCACACTTGACCTCATGCATGTTCAGCCCTGAATTGTTTCCTAGCAGGTTCTCATACGTTCGTTTTTAACCTTCAGATGCCGCCGTCTTTACGCACAGAGCAAGGACACTCCACACACAGTTATTTCCTCCTATAACCATCAGCGACTTGGTCTTTCCAAAATACACTTCATTCAGCCCCAAAGTATTAAATCAATAGTGGTTTTTTGAACAAATCATTAATCATTTTTTCTCTGCTTGTCTGCTTGATTTTGTCTGGTTTTCTACACTCACACACCTATGTTATCCTAAGCAACAGTTTTAAATTATACCTATTTCTCCCTCTTCTGTTATTAAAATAGGAGCAATGATGGTGCTGACACAGATCTGGAAAAAGGGGAAAATGATTAATTAGACCATACATCAATAATCATTTGGCTTTCTCTTACTGCAATATAGCAGTAAAGGATTTAGCAACTCTAGAAATAAATATTTAATATTTATTTAAA
>NW_010549610.1:43339-51356 GCF_000687285.1 Phaethon lepturus | reverse complement strand
GGGCTGCAGGGCTGCTGCTCTCACATGTTCTTGCTTCTCTCTCCTGCTGCAGTTGCACAGGTTGATTTTTTTTAACCTCTTCTTAACTCTGTTCCCCAGAGGCACTACCACCGTCGCTGATGGGCTCGGCCTTGGCCAGCGGTGGGTCCATCTTGTATCCGGCTGCATTGGCTCTGTTTAACACAGGGGAAGCTTCTAGCAGCTTCTCACACAAGCCCCCCATGTAGCCTCCTCAGCTACAAAAACCTTGCCACGCAAACCCAATATGAGGGGACTGCAGTTCGAGTCCCTAGTGCATGCGCTCCTAGTTTTGTCTGTCTTATACCAAGTCCTAATCATACAGCATCTATGCCTAGTGCCTTCCAGAAACTTGGATTAGCCTAGCTGAAACTCTGGTATTCTCTTTTTGAGTGGTAAACTTGTTGGGTCTTTGCCTGTCCTTTTCTTCTTGCAGCTGGGTGGAAATGAAGTCTCAGCGCATCCAGGTTGAAGCATGGTTTTGTAGCCCTCAATGCACTTTCACTAATAAAGTTCAGAAAAGAACATTTTGTACCATAGGGTATTGTAACTGTTCTTCTCTGTCTGTTCTAATCTGCTTTCAGAGGACCTTTCTTCAGTTATGCAATCTCATAAAATCTTAAATCCAACACTGTGAACTTGCCATTGGAAAGGAACTTGATAACTAGACAGCAAAGGAAAAATTGAGTTTTACTTTTAGGGCAATATCTTTCTCTGGCATATCTTTGACCATATAGTTCTTGAAGTCAGTGACACTTCCCACTTAACATAAATAGTACTATTTAAGTAGCATTTCCTCCTTGTGTATTCAGCGCCTTGAAAGTAAATACATAAGCTATAAAAGAGAGGCATATGGCACATGCTTGTCTGTGTCTAAACACCACACTTAAAATGGGAAGTCATTACATGTGATTGTAAAATGTGGTCAGATGAGCTGGATAATCCGAGTCTGTTGCTCTGAAACCTAGGACTCGTGCCAGATGACTTTGCATTTTCACTTCTGCCTGTTGGTTCAAGGCCTTAAATTTTAATGATTCAAAACAATTTGCTAGTTATCTAAGCCTACTGTTATCAAATAGAACAAGTGTATCTTTCATTTTTAAAAAAGGCAGAATCCAAGAAGGATGGAGTTGTGCGTCAAGTGCTTTGGAAGGACTGACAAATACAGGCTTTTGTTTCCAAACAAAAAGAGCTGGACTAACGGTCACGCTGCTGCTCAGGTTTTGAGATCATTCAGAAAAGAGCTGCATAGTGTTTTCTCATGCTGCCATAAGCTACAGTTTGGAGATTGATGGGAACCTGGCGAGGGGAAGCCCAGTAAAGTCATGGCAGATGTGCCTGTGCCCCGGTGGTGTGATCCTTCCAGGTAAAGAGGCAGTGTTGAAGGAGTCGGGGAGAGGAGGGGTGCAAAGGAAGATGGCAGAGGCTGGTCTTTGTAAGACAGCAGTCTGTAATGAGGCAGAGAACATGGGTAGGATTGGAGGAGGTGTGGGGCAGAGCAACAGGGCTGATGCCAATGTGCCTCAGAAGTGCAGAACATGCCCAGAGTCTTTTTCTAGGTATAAAGGAAGAGATGGGGACTGGGACAATGGAGGTTTTGGGGCGTGACTTCATTGTGTCAACTATCTTGCCTCTTACCACATGTCTTGTAGGCCTCAGGTTAAAGAGATCTCAAGGATTAATTGAATATTGCTGGTGGCTTTTCCAGTTTTGAGGGTCAGAAAGGGAATTCATAAATCCTCCGACACTTGTAAAATTTCAAATGAGTAGTAAAACCAAGGTCTATAAACCAATGTAAGAAGCTTTGGCCACTCCTTACTAAATCAGCTTTTTCTTTGTTGTTTCTTTCCCTGCCTGGCACCAGTGGAAGGGTGCTAAGAGGTGTATGACACAGACGTAAGTGAAGTCAAACAGGCTTTGCAGCAATATTGTACAAGCTGGCATTTGTGTAAGGCCTATGGAAAAGGTGTTGCAGCAGCTTAAAGGAACTTAGATAACTTTAAACTGTGTAGGTAGATAGATAATGTTTATTTCTGCATAATACGGAATTCAGAGGACTGAAAGAGCCTGGCCATGAAACTATAAAGCTTTGGGTAAACCAAGGCATCCAGGACTTTGACCTGAGAGACCCAGTGACATTGTCAACAGAGATAAATAGGAAGGGCAGATTCTTGAACTGTTGGGTTTGAGTTGACAAGATGTCTACAAAAACACTTTGGAGATGCCAGAGCTTTACATCTCTGTTGGAAAGGATAGAACTGGGAAAAAAAACCCATGATCTGAGGTTATCTGCTGTGTAGAAAGAGGGAAGAGAGGAGGTAGTGAGGGCAGAGCACTGCACAGTTTCTACAGGCTGCTGGGGATAGGGGAAAGATCATGTCAAGGGTGCAGCAAGTAGAGCTGAGAGCTGGGAGATGACCACCACTAAGGATGTGTTTTTGAGAGAATGAGCTTGCTGAGTTCCGTCAGAAGCAGTTAGCAGTTCAGAAAGAAGAAGAGCACCCATACCCATACAAGGGTTGTCTTGGCTGCTGCCATAGGTAAGAGTTCTGGAGGGAAGAAATTCCTGATGGTGACTATAGACACTCCATTTGGTGAGCATGGTTTAGTGGTGCAGAAGATAGTATAGAATCAGTGGAAATACTGGGCAGATTAGCAGTCCCCAGCAATTCCAGAAGATCAGAAGGAATCCCCTGGATCCCTCTGACCTGTGACGTCAGTCCCCTGTAGCGGAGGGGGGACAGGTGGGTCCAGAGGAGGCCACAAAAATGATCAGAGTGCTGGAACACCTCTCCTGTGAGGACAGGCTGAGAGAGCTGGGGTTGTTCAGCCTGGAGAAAAGAAGGCTCTGGGGAGACCTTATCGCAGCCTTCCAGTACTTAAAGGGTGCCTCTAGGAAAGATGGGGACACACTTTTTAGCAGGGCCTGAAGCAACAGGACAAGGGATAATGGTTTTAAACTAAAAAAGGGAAGATTTAGACTAGATCTAAGGAAGACATTTTTCCCACTGAGGGTGATGAACCACTGGCCCAGGTTGCCCAGAGAGGTGGTAGATGCCTCATCCCTGGAAACATTCCAGGTCAGGTTGGACGGGGCTCTGAGCAACCTGATCTAGCTGAAGATGTCCCTGATCACTCAGGGGGGTTGGACTAGACGGCCTTAAAAGGTCCCTTCCAACCCAAACTATTCCATGATTCTATGATGTAGCAGCACGGGGTTGATGCTTCTTCCTTGCTGGTGAGGAAGAGCTACCTCTAGTGGGATATGCCGTATAATTACAGTCAACTCTGCTTTGTTAACTAGGTTTCTGAAACAGTCTTGTTACTGGTTAGCCCATCCCTGCAGGATTTCTGTTTCAGTTTTAAAGGTGAGCCTTTCTTGACGTTTTCTTTCTTGAGGTCTTGTCTAGAGACTGAAGTAGCAATTTTGACCTAGTTCAATTATTTTGCTACTGAGCAGAAATAGTTAAAGAACGAATTTATAAGAAGGGTTGCAAGGGAAAGCTGACCTTTAAATACAGCATTCTCTGTTTTCTGTGACTATTTAGTGCTTTTCATGGCTTTGTCTTATTCTGATTCTTAAATTTCTGATGTGATTCCTATGTAGATAGCGTGCACATCCAGAAAATCCAGATGGTTTGTATTATGGTCTCCAGTTGCTGATGCAGTTCCTTTAGGAAGTCAGGTTTTATTTATGTGCTAATATGTCGTATGCATTCCTAGTATTAATAATAACATAGGCTTTTTCTTTAATTATAGGTGGTATCAGAAGCAGCTTTCCTGGATAAAATGTTCAATAACATCAAACTATTTATTTTGTCCATACAAAACTTTAATGTCTCTTAATTAATGCAAACACAAATTAACATGTTAATATTAGGTCCAAATTCTCGTTTTGTTAAATATCTACAAATGTAAGTGGATTATTTTTTTTTTTTTTTTTTCCGCAAAGCTCTAAGCAGTAGCAAGGTTACTGGAGCTGTCTGAAAAGAGAATTTGCTTCCTTCCATATCCTCAGTAACCACAAAAGTGTGTTTTACTAAAAGCATTTAAATAAAATCATAGGGCATTTAATATGCTTATAGGGAATTTAATAGACTTATGGGGCATGATGGTGACTGGTAGACATTTTATATACTGGTAGAGCCTAATCTGAATTTTTTCTCCCTTCAGTTCTTCCCATACATCCTTCTGCTTGTCGCTATCCTGCTGTATCTACCATGTTTGTTCTGGCGCTTCACTGCAGCACCTCACCTTTCTTCAGACTTGAAATTTATTATGGAAGAACTTGACAAAGCCTATAACAGGGCAATCAAAGCTGCTAACAGCATCCGCAGCGGAGACCCCAGGGACCCTACTGACTTGGTTCCAGCTGTTAATGAGAACTTGGCACAGAGGTAGGATGCTGGGGCTTGGCTTTCTTTGCTCTTTTCCTTAAGCTCTTAACAGATGTGACACCTGCAGTCTCTTAGAAATTTATTGCAAAGGCTTGAATGTTGACCTGACACACTTTTAAATTTGGCTAAATAAAAGAAGGTATCCGAAAACATTACTGTGAGCACTTGGAGGTGGAACTTAAAACTATCTTTTTTCAAAGAAAACATTTGATGAGCTCTTCAGATTACTAATATATCTGAGATGTCCTGATTTCTTTAACTGTAGTAGGAGTTCATTAGTTTTACCCACCACAGCATAAGAAAATGGAGATGGCTGCAGTCTTCAGTTGTCAATGTTCCTGACAGTCACTTGCACACTGTGAGCAAAGTCTGTTACTTGTCATCTCCTGTCCTTTCAGGTCTAGGTCTGCAAAGCTTCTATTTAAAGAAAAAAAAACAAATGAAAACCAAACAACAAAACCACCAAAGGCAAAAGCCCCCTCTCTGATCAAATTGGCACACTGTTCTAAGCAAATTCAGTTTCTGCTTCATCAGCAGGTCAGGGTACCTGTTTCTCTTTGCATGTGGGGGTACAAGCAATGCAATGAGGACTTAGGTCTGTTCTTCAAAATGTGGAGTTAGGTCCTGACAAGTAAAAAGCCTTCCAGTGTGCTATTGCCGCACAAGCACTTGGGAAGACCTGGTACAGTACTCTTTAATATCTTCATCAATGACATAGTGGGATTGAGTGCACCCTCAGCAAGGTTGCAGATGACACCAAGCTGAGTGGTGCAGTTGACACGCCTGAGGGACGGGATGCCATCCAGAGGGACCTGGACAAACTCGAGGAATGAGCCTGTGTGAACCTCATGAGGTTCAACAAGGCCAAGTGCAGGGTCCTGCACCTGGATCGGGGCAACCTCCCATGTCAGTACAGGCTGGGGGAGGCGGGGATGGAGAGCAGCCCTGCCGAGAAGGACTTGGCGGTCCTGGTGGATGAAAAGCTGGACATGAGCCGGCAATGTGCGCTCACAGGCCCCAAGGCGAACCGTTTCCTGGGCTGCATCCAAAGCAGCGTAGCCAGCAGGTCGATTGAGGAGATTCTGCCCCTCTACTGTGCTCTGGGGAGACCGCCCCCCACAGTGTTGCATCCAGCTCTGGAGCCCTCAGCACAGGAAAGACATGGACCTGTTGGAGTGGGTCCAGAGGAGGCCACCAAAATGATCAGAGTGCTGGAACACCTCTCCTGTGAGGACAGGCTGAGAGAGCTGGGGTTGTTCAGCCTGCAGAAGAGAAGGCTCTGGGGAGACCTCATTGCAGCCTTCCAGTACTTAAAGAGTGCCTCTAGGAAAGATGGGGACACACTTTTTAGCAGGGCCTGAAGTGATAGGAAAAGGGATAATGGTTTTAAACTAAAAGGGGATAGAGTTAGACTAGATCTAAGGAAGACATTTTTCCCACTGAGGGTGATGAACCACTGGCCCAGGTTGCCCAGAGAGGTGGTAGATGCTCCACCCCTGGGACCATTCCAGGTCAGGTTGGACGGGGCTCTGAGCAACCTGGTTGAGTTGAAGAGGTCCCTGCTCGTTGCAGGAGGGTAGGATGAGATGACCTTTAAATGTCCCTTACAACCCAAACTATTCTATGATTCTAAGTCTGCTTCTCCTCATGGATTTGCTTACTATACCTGTTTTGTACTAGAAAAGAACAAAACTATTTTTTGCTGTGAGTGCAGTACTTTTTTTTCATTTCCAGTGTTTGACCTCTTGTCTCTTCTCTCTTTTCTGTATTAGAGTGTCAATATTCTTCATTCTTCTCCTATTCTGTTTTTATTCCTAATGACTTCAATAAAACTACCCTTGATTTACCCCAGTAAGAGGGAATCCAGTCTTGCATCTATTTTAGAGTACTAGGTTTCTTTGAAGTTTGAGGTAGGTGAATGCTGCAGCATCTGATCTATGTTATTTGGTTTTTTTCCCTCTCTCTTTCAGTTTGTGGGAAATATCTGAAAGCCACTTTAAATACCCAATTGTGGAGCAATACCTGAAGACGAAGAAGAATTCCAAATGCCTAATAATTAAATACATTATCTGTCGTTTGCTCACACTAGTAATTATTTTCATTGCATGCCTCTACCTGGGCTACTACATTAGCCTCTCCTCTTTGAGCGATGAGTTTCTCTGCACTATCAAAACTGGCATCTTAAAGAACGACACAGCTGTTCCAGAAGTGATTCAGTGTAAGCTTATTGCTGTTGGTGTCTTCAAGGTACTCAGCTATATTAACCTGATAGTCTATCTTCTAATGATGCCACTGGTAGTGTATGCAATGTTTGTTCCGTGGAGGTGGAATTCGGGTATTCTCAAAGTGTATGAAATCCTGCCAACTTTCGATGTTCTGAAACTTAAGTCAAAATGTTTTGATGACTTAAGCCTTTACCTCCTCTTTCTTGAGGAAAACGTGAGTGAACTTAAGTCATTTAAATGCCTCAAAGTGCTGGAGAACATTGCAGTTTCTGAGAAGTTTGATGTCATGCAACTTTTGGTAAACCTTGGTACTATTAAGACAGATACGATAGATGGGAAGCCAGGGACAGCTGTATTAGAGAAGCCTGAAGAAACAACTACAGAAGAGCTGGAAAAAAATGCGACAGAGCTACAAGGTAAGGTGACCTGCTCTTTCTTTAAAAAGAAAAATCAAAGAAAGAAACATCACAAAAACACGACATCCAAACCTGCTCTTACAGAGAGATAAGGAATCCATTAAACCAAATATTCATTCATGCAAAACAAAGCAGGTTTCATCTAGATGTGTATTCCTACCAAAAACATTTTAATATATTCTACAGCAAAATAGACCTGCTTAGACCTTGCTATGTTGTCTGTAGTATAATTGCTATAACTTCACATATGTGCCAGAAGATTGTGGTGTTGCAAGTCGGTGGCATAGGCTAGAGACTGAAGTGTCTGTTAAGTTGGTGGTCCTTGCTGACATCTCTGCTCTAGCAGTAAAAGGCTTCAGCTGTCTGAACTTGAACTCCTTAAGACCACCTGCACAGTGGAAGAGCACTAGATTGGTCTACAGTAGGTTGCACTTGAAGAAGCTCTGGTGAGAAGGCTGGTGATTTCAAGACATTTGTTTTTCATAGATTAGTTCAAATCTGCAGAATGCTGCTTCTGCTTTTCATTCAGGCTTTGGAAGAAATCTCAGATGAATGTAAAAATAAGTCGGATGCTCAGAAATGCCACTGGCAGAGGAACAGAAAATGACAAAGGAAGGGAAGTGGGACTGGGGCCAGTGAACATGCTCCTGTTCCTTCTTACGGAGAGAGAAAGGAAGATTGACTGTAAAGTGATTTTTGCCAGAATGGTCTGAGTCGATGTGGATTGGTGCAGCTGTTTTTGGATTATTCCTGCCAGTTCCCAGACATGATCGGCTCTGAGCAATCTCTGTTATATGAGATGTAGCCTTAGATTCTGTGTTAAGAAAGGTGGCATATCTTAAATGTGATTCCAGTTCCCTCAAGTGCAGAATTAGAGAAGACAAATAGCCAGGGAGAGGCATAAAGGGATGGAAGCGCTTTCTTCCCATTTGATGAGAGCGTGGCCACTGTTGTAGCTGTC
>NW_010549610.1:21355-43308 GCF_000687285.1 Phaethon lepturus | reverse complement strand
GTGGGCCTGCTGTCGCCTGCCTCTTCACAAAGTCCTTCACTCATGGAAATGAGGATGCTTTAAAACATTTAGCAGCTGACCTGTGTTGGCGAGCCCAATGCTGAGGGCAAATTAAAGAACTGTTTCAAAGGCAGGAAAAAGTTAAATCTACTTTCTCTTCAGAAAGCTGTGCCCTGTGCTTAATAAAAAAGAAGCAGCAGTATCCAGAGGGTCCCTGTTCCTCTGTACTTTGGTCAAGCAGTTCTTGTAGACTGAGGTTTGGGGAAGAAGTAAATTTATACAACAGGGGAATTCAGAACAAACAAGCAGAATTATTTTCAAACTAGAAGCAGCACTTCAGGCCACCAGCTCTTGTACAACAGTTTGGAGTAATTCTGACAGAAAAACATTTTTCCTCTTAAATGTGTCCCTTTTTGAAATTACAGGTGTGTGGGTGTCATGGATTAAGCCAGGTTAGAGCTGGTTTTCTTCACAGAATCTAGTGTGAGACTAGTGTCATGGTTTAGCCCCAGCCGGCAGCTAAGCACCGCGCAGCCGCTCACTCCCCCCTCCCACAGGGGGACGGGGGAGAGAATTAGAAAAAAACTCGTGGGTTGAGATAAAAACAGTTTAATAGGACAGCAAGAGAGGAGGAAACAACAACAATAACAATAATAATACCAACAAAGGAATGTACAAGAACAAGTGATGCCCAATACAGCAATTGCTCACCACCCAGTGATCGACAGCCCATTCCCGAGCAGCGATTCCCACCCCCTGGCCAACTCCAGTTTATGTACTGGGCATGACGTCGTATGGTAGGGAATATCCCTTTGGCCAGTCTGGGTCAGCTGTCCTGGCTGTGTCCCCTCCCAGCTCCCCGTGCACCCCCACCTGCTCGCTGGCAGCCCAGCACGAGAAGCTGGACTGTCCCTGACTGCTCAGCAACAACCCAAAACATCAGCACACTATCAACATTTTCTCATCCCAAATCCAAAACACAGCCTCACACTGGCTTCTGTGAAGAAAACCAGCTCTATCCTGGCTGAAACCAGGACAGTGGGTTTTGGTAGGAGAATTTAAGCGCTCAGGGTGGAGGTCTCTGCTCAAGGAGCTGTAAAAGCTAGTAGAAAATCAGACTCATTTTTATGTGACAGCAGAACTTTTGAGATTGTTTTCACCTCACAAAAACACTTCAAAGACTTGTTTTCCTCCAGAGCAGAACAAACTGGAGTTTTTTTCTTCCATCTGGAGAAAAGGAGGCTGAGGGGAGACCTTATAGCTCTCTACAAGTATCCGAAAGGGGGTTGTGGTGAGGTGGGTGTTGGCCTCTTCTCCCAAGTAACTGGTGATAGGACGAGAGGAAATGGCCTCAAGTTGCGCCAGGGGAGGTTTAGATTGGATATTAGGAAAAATTTCTTCACCGAGAGGGTGGTCAGGTATTGGAACAGGCTGCCCAGGGAAGTGGTGGAGTCACCATCTCTGGAATTGTTCAAAAAACGTGTGGATGTGGCGCTTCAGGACATGGTTTAGGGGACATGGTGGCGCTGGATTAATGGTTGGACTTGATGATCTTGAAGGGTCCTTTCCAACCTTAGTGATTCTGTGAAACTCATGCTTAAAATTCTGTTAAAATTCATTGCAGAAAGAAGCTGCCATTTCATGACTAGCTCTGGCTCGTGCAGCCGTCTCCTTCTGCCTGGGTGCAGCTGCAGACTTTGCTCATCAGCAAAGCCTTGCCCGTGGCTCCTTGTCTTTCCTTCTTTTGCGAGTGGCATCAGGGTGTTTTAATAAGTAACCATGTTACAAACCAGTGGTAGATGCTGACTCTGGACGGGCAGGAGAGGCTGGAGGGCATCCTGCCGCTGGGTGCCGCATCCAGACTGCGCGGGGGCAGCTGGAGGCTGCTCAGGACAGCCAGATTTATGGCACTGTCTTGGTGGCAGTTCCTTTGTCAACAAAAATGTGTCAAGTGGTTTGATGGCCCTTTCACTTCTGAAGGTTTACTCTCTCTTCAGTTTTGACAGACCATGAGGCGAGTGGCAACGTGAGTCCGAGAGAAGATAAAAAACTTCGCCAAAGACTTATAGATTCTTCATGCTGATGCCTCCCCACCGCAGCAGGCAGGAGCTTCGTACTGCCGGAGTGCTTCTCCTCTGCCTTCACTGCGCTCAACGCAAGGTGTTGTTCTTTGAGTGCAACCATCTGGATAGCATGACAATTCCTCAGAGGCCAAACTGGTTTACAGACTACTTGTATAATAATCAGCAATGACATACCTGAAAAAGCATTTTGTAGACTTTCACTATTTATTAAAAAAAACCAACACACAAGGAACAACAAGAACAACAAACCTCTATCATGAATAACAAGTGACATGCACTGAATGCAACTGAAGTTGGCAGCGGGAAAGAGCTAGCACTATACTGCACAGGGATGGGAAACATAACCCTGCAGGTAACAAAAAGAGAAGGCCACGTTGCATTCTGAAGTGTTCCTCTGCTGGGAGCAGCCATCTCCGTTCTGGGGTTCAAGTGAGGCATCTTGGAGCTCTCTGCCCTGGAAAAAGGGGTGGGTTTTTGTTGTTTTTTTAATGAGTCTGGTTAGTCTGTACCAGGGAGTGGCTGGCCACTGATACTGGCTAATGATACTGATAATTAATCAGTGTGATTAATTATTTTCCTATCCTTGCAGGAAAAATAGAGGTTGCTCTGTTCAGCCTGAGGTGTCTTGGTTAGCCATCTCAACATTGACGTGTGGGATTAATTACTTGGCACTGATGGAAGAGAAACTACAAACAGGCTTAGTATAATGGGGTACTGTAAATGTTAGGGATTTTGAATTTTCGATGTATCCTTAAATTAATAATATCTCAACACTTTTTTTTACAAAATGTAATGGTATGTAAGGTAATGTTAGTTTAATTTCTATTTGTCGGTTATTTCTTAGTGACTAACAAATCCTCCTTGGAGTTTGGACTGAAGATCAGTGAAGCTGGCTCCGTTTTTGTAACGGTTTGTAGAAGTTGTTTTGTAATGTTTGTGTCTTATTGGTATTACAGTAACACCTGAGTGCCTCAGCAGAGCCAAGCACCCGATAGCTGAAGTGAGGTAGATGTAAATACGATGAAGGGTTGTTCTCCCCACATACCCTGTGACTTGATTTTAATTAAAGATAAGATGCTGAAGTGGGTTGGAACAGACAAAAAAAGGGGGAGTGTTTGTAAATTGGAAAACTGTCCTGGTTTGTTATTGTACTGTTTGGGGAGAGTAGCATTCAGCTTCAATATCATCGTCCCCCTGCCCAGGACCTCTACCTTCAGTTAACATTAAAATGGCCTTTGTCTTCCATTTTAGACAGAAGGTGAGGTGGGCGGGGGGTTCATCACCACAATGGCCGTGTGTATCTTTCACAAATGCTATACGCTCACTTGTTTTTCCGGATTGTCCATATAACTGAAAGGTTTTGCCCGTCACCTTGTCCAAGTTGTCCTTTTAGACAAAGGAGTACCTCTTTTATAGCTAGGTAGGACTTTAATTTTCCGGTTCACCTGTGTCACCAACTGTTGCGTTCTTGACTGTCAGCATTGTCCGTGCAGCTGAGGGTGAGGGGGAAAAAGAAGTCATCGATGTTACCACCTTTGCAGAGAACTGTTTGTGTGCTGCAGCCGATTTCAAAGAGATAGTGCACCTACTTGAATTTGGCAGCTCTTGTTAAACATGTGGATCCCTAAGTGCTGCCATACTCTACTTTGTGCTAGTATTACAAGAACTCTTTTGTTATTATATGGCTTTCAGCTAACACGAGCCTTATTTAAAAGAAAGTCTTTAAAGCTTTATATAATGTATTACACTACATCTGCAGTAGCACAGCTGCAGTTCTAGTGTCTGTTGCATTACCAGCAAGAAACAGAGCTCGTGTTGGATACTAGTGATCCAAACTGCTCAATTTTACTGCCATACTTCTCCCAGCAAACCTACAACCCCTCTGACCTTTTCTAGATGGTTTCTCTCCGTCTGTGCTGATGTGTTGCTGATGGTCCTTTATATGTGGGTAATGCAGATGCACGTTACGCACTGTGTGTTTTGAACAAGGAGTTATAGTGCAATACAAAGATTTTGTGATGTGGATGTGTTTAAGCTCTTTGATGTAAGTAGAGTTCTCAGTCTTTAAAACCCGAAGCTCCTGAAAGCAACATGTTCATGTTTCATGTTGGATACGAACCTAACTTTTTACTAATTCCCCTGTTGTATTTAAAAATATGACTTGCTGCAGTGAATCTCTTGTTGTCTTCTAAAGTCCTCAGTAAAATATGTATCAATTCTTCTTGGTTATTTAAATAAAATCAGTTTTGTGAACTAGAGCAGCGTAAGTGACTGAAGGTTCCAGGAACAGTCACGTGTCACCATCTGAAAACCCACAGTGCAATACATGTAGTTTGATGCTACATCCTGAGCAAACTTTTTGGACAGTAGTTACAATTGTCGTCTTCTAATTTTTGTTCTCATAAAATTGTCAGAGCAACATGAATTGGTTCAAAATGTGTTTAACCTTTAAAAACTGTTGAGGACACGTCAGCAGATGATAAATAGCCTATCATCTATTGTATGAGTTACTATCTAAAAATTGGCCACAGTCTCAGCACGTATGAGCTTTTCAGCTGTATCTTGCTGTTTTAAGATGTATTTCTGCAACTGCCCAGCTCAGTCTTACTTACATTTTAGTGGCACTGCTCCTGCTGTGTTTTGCTGTTTTCAAAAGATGGGCTAAATTCCTATTTAGGTCTTAAGAAAGAGTTCATCACTCTTTCTAGAAACAGCTACATCCATCTGTCTTTTATTAAATACCCCAGAAAGTAAAATGGCGATATTGAGATTCAGGTTTGGTCCACGCTGTCCTTTGTCTGACATTCTCTCTCCACCACTTGGGTATTAATAGTCCTCCAAATGAAGGAGAGTTGCAGCTAGCTCCCCTGCACGCTCTTTGCCTTATAACACTATTCGATGGCTCTTAGCTACCTTGTGAGATTCAAAACTTGTGATATAAACTCCATTACACAGAGAGAGAGTAAAAATATTTATTCAAGTAGAAGATGGTGTGCCTCTGAAAGCAGCTGTACCTTGCTGCTTTTCCTCCTCTGGCTGTTGTCAGTCACTTTCAGAATACAGAGTATATTTTAGGTCCACATTTTGTTTCTCTTACTGGGGGCAGCGGGTGGTTTTTTAGTAGGAGTTTTGATGACAAGTTTAGGTCCCAAGCCTAGAGCCCCATTTAATGAGCTTATGAGCAAAGGATGTCCAGCTGCACTTTGTGAACAGGAAGACAGAGATCAGGTCATGAGTGGTTTTCTGAAGATGGAGGTGGTAAGAGGGATTTAACCCCCATCTCCACCACCACCACTCTGCTGTCTATGGTGGCTTCTGTCTGAGTTAAAACTTTCTAAGAAGGAAGCCACTTGGAGTAAATATTTATTTTTCAATAATGACTGTCATGTTGCTGATACGAATAATGAAAAGTATACTGTTGCACCCTATGGACTAATTAGTTATCTAACCTTATCATACCTCTAGCAACTAGACTTCCTCAGCAGTGTGCACAAGCCACAGGAAGCTCATTGTTCATTATTCTTCTTCATTGAGTTCCCATTAAGAAATGTAAGCTGATTTTATGATGCTGGCTACTGGTTTGATTTTTAGATCACCTGAAAGGAAAGTGGCATCAAAGCCACGCACGGCCACCCGCCCGAGAAGGGAGAGCTGTAAAGCCAGGAGTGGTGTAGCTCAGCACCACCACCTTGCCCACAGGCTGGGTGGGGATGGGGGCACCAGCAGAAGAATGGAGATAGGTGCAGGATGCAGGGAGGCTGTGCCATGTGGACACGGGAGGGCACTGAGCTGGATCACCAGTCTCTAGCTAACTGCTCTATTGAGCTTTGTGCGCGTGTCCCACAGAAGTGAATGCACCATGATAATACCTGCTCAGAAGTGTGGAATTGGCCTTCTTGGTGTCTATGTAAGCTGGCTGAGTGGCCCAAAATGGTGGGAGAGGACTAAGGAAAGAATTGGTGAAATCTTGTGCAGATTTTCCCCTGCTAGCTGCTCTCAGCTCACATCATGTACAACTCGAACTTTCACAGTGACACGATTGCTTCCCTGCCCAACTTAAAACAAACTCCTCAGACATCAAAATCTGAATTGTCCATCCCTAAATTGTTGTAAGGGATTTTATTAATTATAATATAATTTACCTTAATCCATAGGAACTGTATATCAGATATTCTTCTAATAATGATGTTAAAGAAATCTCTATGCACTGTGCATAAAGAGCAGATGTCTCCACTGAATGGCTTCTGCTCTCATGGAAGTGCAGTATATTCTAATGTACTAAGTTCAGACTTTACATACACTGAAAGGATTTTGTCAACCTGCCTTTCAGCGGTTTTTTTCCTGCAGCTAGGCTTGTACTGTAGATTTGCTTTCAAAGGCTCACAGGAACTTCCTTGTCCAACTTGTTTCTAACCTGTGGATCAAAGCAATTTTTGTATTTTAAAAGATAGGTGAAATATTATATCTGTCTCAAGAAATTTTGTAATTCTTCTTTTAATGAAGCCTAGACTGTATTGCCCTCAAAGAGTGGTTGTCATCACTACACAGGTGTTTTCATGCCACTACAACATTGCTCCAGGAAGTGGATTGTTGCAGGTAGAACACGAGCAGATGAAAGAACTCAGTAGTAAGTACTCCCCATGTCTGTGTTGTGCTTAGGAGTATCTTGCTCCATTAAGGCTCGTATTGAAGTCCCTGGCGTTTACTCCTGGAATAAGAGTTAAACAACATGCTAGGAGGAGTACAAGGTAACCCTCGCACTGTCTATGAAGTGAGCCAAAGAATTAGACTCTTTATGCAGGAGTATTCTTTGCACTCAGAGATTTGAAAAGGTGTAGAGTTTGGAGTTTTTTCGTATGGTACCAAGAAAATGAGGAAACAAAACACATAGCTTCCTTCTAAGTACTGAGAAACACTACAGAAGTGGCCTGCTAGATGGACTCACCACAACCACTTCTTGATTTGGGAAGCGATTTTACAAAATTATCTGTCTGAGGATTTTATGTAACCTGTTCAGTCAGTGGCCAGCTCAGAAGACTTCTTGCCTCACAAGGTGATGGGTAGAGTCACCTGAGTGAATCAAAGGCAAAATCCTGGTGGAAGTCAGAGGGTGACAGCTGATGCATTGGAAGTGCCCTAGGAAGGACAACACTGGGGAAGAGAAGACTGAGCTTTTGTGGTGGCAGTATGTCCTAGATGTGTGCAGTTAGCAAAAGCCCTGGACTATCAAATGGAATACAAAATAAAATAATAATACAGAATATAATGTGAAGATGCCATTGTTCAGAAGTGCAGCCAGCAGGAAGTAAATATCTGCATTAAAATCAAGGCCTACAACACTCCCATGCTGACTCTCATTCACCACCAAAGACCCTTTTTCCCATGGATCCTGCACAGTCTTGCAGGGCAACATGCCCTTAACTAAGCCATTTCCAGATGCAATGGGACCCTCAGATAGAAACTAATTCCAGAGGAGTCTCGCATGAGCACTTTACCAACCACAGTTCTTACAGCCCATGTTCCAGCAAACAGGCCTTACAGAAGATATCATAAGGACAGTCAGGATGAAAATCCGTCTGTGCTGGTATCTTGTCTTTCAGACTGGTCAACAGTAGCTACCTAGGGGACAAGAGTAGGTATAGGTCAAGCAGTAGTAGCTAATGGCCAAGCATATAGCCGTGCTTTCCTAGAACAGTGTCACCACTAAAGACTTCCTGAAATGGAGGCTATTATTAAACCTTTATATGTGATAATTTCTTGGAGAATTTACTTCTATAAATTTCCTCAGCTGCTTTTGGAACTCATGAAAACTTTCAACACCCATAATTCCTAACAGCAAGGAGCTCCACACCTTGATTAAATGTCATGAAGAGAACTATCTCCTTTGGTGTTTTCAGACTAACACCTTGGTGGCCTGAACTAAAACTACTCAATTCCAATTTTTACCAATTCAAATCAGTAGCACCAAGAAGATTAGCTGAAGTGCTCTTTCCTCATGCTTTAGTGTTCCAGGACATGCTAGTCAGATACCTGCAGATACTTTCCACCAACAAAAGTCTCTTACACCTTTACTAAGATCAACCTCACTGATATACTAGCTCAGATGTTCCCAGGTGAAAAATTGACTTGGTTATTTCTTTGTGGAGGTTTAATTATAACTCCCTGGTGGAACTCTCTTAGCAGAAATTTCTAAGAATTCAAAGTTAGTATTTCTGCAGTAGGGTTACTAACTATTTGAACCTAATTGTATGTGAAATCCATCTGTTCCCAAAGACTGTAAAATTAAAGCTGAAATTAAAAAAAGATTTGTACTTCATTCTAGCCATCAGGGAAATACGGTCAGAAATCAGAGCCTTTCAGTGCTCTTTTAGCTTGAAGTCCTGTGAATGCTCACTTTGTAATGCCAGACTTCTCTGAAAACATACAAAGTGGATTTAATTACTAATTGGAGAGGGACTTTGTTTCACTAGTAGTTTTGTTTTCATTTATTAACTCTTCCTCAAAACACACACAGTATGTGTACCTACACACCAACTACCAAAGAGCATAGCCAGACATGTCTAAGGCTGAATGTGAACGAACAGAAATTTAGGATTTAGACCTAGAAAAACATTTGAATGTTTAGTATTTTTAGAGATTTTTTTTCAAAATTTTGCAGTCTTCAGATCCCCTAAGAAAGAAATTCATATTGAAAAAGCAGTTCATGATACATAATACGGGTTACTTGGTGACATAGGGATGGGACTTAGGAAGTAGCAGCTTGTGTCCAGGTGTGGTGGGGTTTGAGGGCAGTTCAGACTATTTGCCCGGCTGAGGCATGAGCTTGTACTAACAAATAAATACCCAAATCACAGGCTTGCTTAACCCAAATCCTTTACTTTTATTTTTTTTCTTTACTAGCATTTTGTGGGTGAGTTTCTGTAGTCTGCCTGCTGTTTGCTGGGGCAGATTTGCTGCCACACTTTTGAAGACTGTAGGTAGCAATAGCTCTTGTATGCCTGAGAGTTAAAGAGGAGGGAGATTAAGGATTTGTATGACTTTTCAGACTTAACAGACAGTGTTTCATTAGTATGTAGCAGATACAGGCAGAGGACTAAATTAAAAATTCACCTCCTCAGAAAACAATCTAAATAACATCAGTGGGTGGAAAGGCACAGAAACGTACATACTGCCGAAACCACGACACAAGCACAGCCCTAGAAAGTGCTTCCCACAAGTGTTAGGTCTTTTCAGCCCAGCATTGCTTCTTTTCTTTTTATAAAAGAGAAGTAAAGCCCTTATCTCCCTCTCGTAGCAGCTATGCAATACTTGTTCTTGCTGGATTTTAAGTTCCTTTCCAAAGGCTACTCAAGCAACATGATCCTCTGTTTTCTTGGCGGAGGAGGAATAGTTGAAATGACTGGCCTATTGGAACAAGTTTAACTAAGAGAAGAGTTGGGTCTCTGGGTGTCTGTTCCTGGGATTTGCAATGTTTTTAGCACAGTAGTAAATACTAAGTAATACTAGTTAACTAAGGGGGTACAGTCAAAACTAACGAAAACTCCTGTGTTTTATTTGAGGGAAAGGGAAAATGCCGTTACTCCTGCTTATTTGGTCTTTCTGTATGCTAAAAAGAAAGGTCACATTTTAAAGATTCTATTCTGTGATTTTGTGCTGCAGAAGTTAAACTGATCCTTGTTGCTGCTTATAAATTTGGCTGTTCTTGAGCACTGGACCATTCCAAAGTTCACAGTGCCCTGAGAGACCCTGGCAATGCTTACAGGAACCCAGATAACTTCCACCATTCAGAAGCCGCTAGGTGAGGAAATTGTAAGTTCCACAGGAAAATTATCATGGGATTTGATTAACATGCTGATGTATTCAGTCCTTGATCCCCCTTTTGCAGCATGTCCATGTTGCTTCCAACAGCTCACGGGGCAGCACTGCTCACAGCCTGGCTCACTGGCTTCCCGCAGATCTACATTTGCAAAACAATCCCTGATCCACAGAAAGAAGTGAAGCTACTGGCTGAATAAAACAATGCTGAGAGACAAATGACAAATTCTGTCCCAGTGGCCAAGTCAGTGGGCCACTTCAGTCAAGGTAGAGATGAGTCTGTGTCATGGGAGGGCAGAATCAGAGCTGTCTCTTTGGAGTAAACTTTTCCAGAAAACTTTTCTTTGAGCACCATTTTGTATAGCCCATCTTAGAGTAGCACAAAATAAAATCTAACTGTCTGTTAGGGACAATTTGCATTTTATGGGTTTCCGCCCTGCAGGCTGCAAGGCTGGAAGCTCTGGAAGAGTGTTGCAAACGAACAGAGACCTCCCATCTTGTACTTCAAGGGGTTCTAAAAAGATGAATTTCATTTCTTTGGTTACAAAAACTACGAAAAACTTGTACTGCCCATTCTGACCCTGCCATTTTATGAGGACTGACATACAGAAGGACTTGACAGCTCAAAAAAACAGCCCTTGTAGTACTTGGCAAGTATTGACAAGTAAGCTGCTGAATAGAGACTTGGGTGGTGGAAGTGCCTACCTGCAGAGTCACGTACCCTGTTCCTGGCTCCCTCCCAGGTGCCATGCCTATCTGAGCCCTTCCCAGGTCCTACATCTGTCTCCTCAGACTCATACCATGATCTATTTCCTTTTATTATGACGGTGTTCTCAGACTAGAACCTACAGATCAAAATACTGGTTGCATAAGTCAGCTACCTAACAAAAAGCTAAACTGTCCAACAGTGAAATACCACTTTCCTGATCTGCTACATGCTATTATCATTACTACTGAGGCATATCAACCAGGACAAGAATTCGTCTTCAATCAACTGATGGGATTTAAGATACTTAAGAAATTTAAACTTTTAAAGATCCTTTTGCAAGCATAAATAAGATAGAAGCCCTGTGTGAGGATATCCAGAGGTACCCAACCTAAATCTCCCTGTGGCTCAGGAGGAGCATCTGAGAGATGATGGTCATTCCAGAACGTCTTTCCTTCAGCATGGCTGGGGCTGTTTCCCCGCAGGTAACATCTCTTCATCCCCACACCCCAGCCTGGGCAAGGGAGCAGGTTTTAGTACAGAACAGGGTTCCCATTGCTCACTGCAGTATTCAAACACCTCTCAAGTGATTTATAATAAAAAGAACAGGGGTTTTCCTTCCCTCCACAGTCCTTTCTCAGGCTTTTCTCAGTCAAGCCCACTCTGAAGCTTGGACAGGATAAAAAAAACATAGAGCACCAGAAGTGGCCTGAGGCTACTGTTGCAGACTTTAGAAATCCTCATTTTGCTAGAAAACAAAACACACAGTCTGCTTTGAGGAGCTCAAGAATGTAATAAATATCAAACCAGCAAAGCCCTTTCTCTTTCTCTCCACTGGCTGTGAAAAAATTCAGGAGGCAGCACTGCAGATGTAGTAACCTATAGTGAGGCCATGGGGTTTAGTCCCAGCCAGCAACTAAGCACCAGGCAGCCGCTTGCTCAGCCCCCTGCCCCCAGGTGGGATGGGGGAGAGAATCAGAAAACAACTTTGTGAGCTGAGATGTAACAAACAGCTTAATAGGATAGAAAAAAAAGAAGATAAAATAATAATAGTAATAGTAATAGTAATAACAATAACAATAACAATAACAATAACAATAACAATAACAATAACAATAACAATAACAATAACAATATAGTGGGTCTGGCTGAGAGGGAGTTACTTTTCCCCACAGCGGCCCTCGCAGCGCTGTGCTTTGTACTGGTAGCTAGAAGGGTGTGGGTAACACACTGGTGTTTTGGCTACTGCTGAGCAGTGCTGGCACAGCGTCAGGGCTGTCTTTCCAACATTCCTCCCTTGCCAGTGGGCTGGGAGTGGGCAAGACCTTGGGAGGGGACACAGCCAGCACAGCTGGCCCAAACTGGCCAAAGGGATATTCCATACCATAAGATGTCAGCTCAACAATAAAAGCTGAGAAGGCGGGGGGGAGAATTTGTTTTTACGACATTTGTCTTCCGAAGCAACCGCTATGCCTACTGAAGCCCTCCTTCCCTAGAAGCAGCTGAACATTGCCTGCTGATGGGAAGTAGAGACTAAAACTTTTGGTTTTTTTTACTTCTGCACACGGCCTTTGCTTTTGCTTTATCATACTGCCTTTATCTTGTCCCACGTGTTTAGTTATTTTTTTTCCATCCTAATCTCTGCCTTGTGTCCTGCTGAGGAGGAGAGTGATAGAACGGCTTGGTGGCACCTGGTGTCCAGCCAAGGTCAACCCACCACAAATAATAATAATAATATTACTGATAAAGGAATATACAAAAGCAAGTCATGCACAATGCAACAATTGGTCACCACCTTCGTATGGTATGGAATATCCCTTTGGCCAGCCTGGGTCAGCTGTCCCGGCTGTGTCCCCTCCCAGCTTCTTGTGCCCCTCCTCACTGGCAGAGCATGGGAGGCTGAAAAGTCCTTGACTGAGTGTAAGCACTACAACTACTTAGAAACCACTAAAAACATCAGTTATTAATATTATTCTCACACTAAATCCAAAACACAGAACTATACCAGCTATTAGGAAGAAAATTAACTCTATCTCAGCTGAAACCAGGACAGTATCAACCCTTATTCCATATCATGTATGTCATGCCCACTTTCCAACACATTCCAATTAATCATTGCCACCTTTCCTGTTTTTTAATACATAGTGACAGGCATCATTCCCTTAGCCTATGGACCATCCCTCTAAAATGTCCACTGAGTTCATTTGGTCCATTACTTTGGGCTCCATCTGTCATAACCATCTTTCAGGGCAGGGGAGATGGTGTGTGGTGTTGGATTGTTGCATGCTACATCTGGAGCTTGTATCTGGTACATGTGGTGTGGCCCATGCCCACGGTCTGCAGGTTGAGGAAGTTGCTGGGCGCAAGTTGCTAAGGCCAGTTCTGGTTCCATCACCGCTGCTTTTTGCTCGGTTTCATTAAAGTTCATTCCTCATTAATCTGGCTGATTCCTACTGTAATACCATTGATGAGGCATGTAGCAACTATAGTAGTGATGCCACACATTACTGTGTAGCAATTAACATCATACAATTCAAATCATTGGCTATTCTTATCCAAAATCAAATCCCCTTGAGGTACACATCAGAATTCCCCATCGTTACGCATTACCCACCAAGTGCACCCAGGTCCCTTAGCAAAACCAATCATAGAATCATAGAATCACAGAATCATAGAATTTTTCGGTTGGAAGAGACCTTTAAAGGTCATCTAGTCCAACCCCCCTGCAATGAGCAGGGACATCTTCAACTAGATCAGGTTGCTCCAAGCCCCATCCAACCTCATCTGGAATACTTCCAGGGATGGGGCATCTACCACCTCTCTGGGCAACCTGGGCCAGTAGTTCACCACCCCCATTGTCAAAAATTTCTTCCTTAGATCTAGTCTAAATCTACTGTCTTTCAGTTTAAAACCATTACCCCTTGTCCTGTTGCAACAGGCCCTGCTAAAAAGTCTGTCTCCATCTTTCTCATAGGCCCCCTTTAAGTACTGGAAGGCTGCAAGAAGGTATCCCCAAAACCTTCTCTTCTCCAGGCTGAACAACCCCAACTCTCTCAGCCTGTCCTCACAGGAGAGCTGTTCCAGCCCTCAGATCAGGCCTCCTCTGGACCTGCTCCAACAGGTCTTTCCTGTGCTAAAGGTTCCAGAGCTGGATGCAGCACTGTGGGGGGGGTCTCCCCAGAGCGGAGCAGAGAGGCAGAATCCCCTCCCTCGACCTGCTGGCCATGCTGCTTTGGATGCAGCTCAGGAGACGGTTGGCCTTCTGGGCTGCGAGCGCACATTGTCAGCTCATGTCCAGCTTTTCATCCACCAGGACCGCCAAGTCCTTCTGGGCAGGGCTGCTCTCCATCCCTTCCTCTCCCAGCCTGTACTCATACTTGGGGTTGCCCCGACCCAGGTGCAGGACCCTGCACTTGGCCTTGTTGAACCTCATGAGGTTCACACGGGCCCATTCCTTGAGCTTGTCCAGGTCCCTCTGGATGGCATCCCGTCCCTCAGGCGTGTCAACCGTACCACTCAGCTTGGTGTCATCTGCAAACTTGTGAAAGCAAACTGTGGCCTGCACTCTGCTGCCAAAGGGATTGGGAAAAATGCATTATCAATATCAATGGTGGTGTACCACTTGGCTGCCTTTGACTCACGGTCATACCGAAGTTCTAGCATGGCTGGCATGGCAGCACTCAGTGGCGATGTGACTTCATTCAGGCCATGATAGACTACTGTTAGTCTCCACTCTCCAATTAGACTTTCACACTGGCCATATGGAGCTGTTAAAGCTCTGATCACTCCTTGACTCTCTAGTCAACAAATCAGTTTATGGATGGGAATCAGTGAGTCTCAGTTGGTGCGACATTGCTGCCGGTGCACTGTTGTGGTAGTGCCTATTGTTCTTCGACCCTCAGCAACCTCAAAAGTGAAGGGTCCTCTAAGACCGGGCAAGGTAGACAGCTGTTTAATTTACTCCATATCCAAGGCAGCTATACCAAAAGCCTACCAGTACCTTTTTGGGTCCTTGAAATACCCTCTCCTGAAGTAGTCTAAGCCAAGGATGCACAGAGCCTCTGGGCCAGTCACAATGGGGTGCTTCTGCCACTCATTCCCAGGTAGGCTCACTCCAGCCTCCAGTACAGTCAGCTGTTGGGATGCCCCGGTCACTCCAGAAATACAAATTGGTTCTGCCCCTTTATAGCTTGACAGCATCAGGGTACACTGTGCGTCAGTGTCCATTAGAGCCTTATACTCCTGTGGGTCTGATATGCCAGGCCAACTAATCCACATAGTCCAATAAACTCTGTTATCCCTCTCCTCCATCTGGATGAAGGCAGGGCCCCTCTGGTCCTGGTCATAAGTATTTGCTACTCACTTCTTGTAAATACAAATCAGAAGTCACTCCAAGAGGAACAGAGGTAAGATCTTCTATTCTGTCTGGCAACTACCCGCTGGAAAATGGAGCAGCAATTTTCCTGGAAGAACCCAAACTCCCTTTTGTGATTGTTTTTCCTTGCAACTCACATATCCATGCCTCTAGGGTTGAGGTAGATTTTCCAGCCCACCTCCTCATGTCCTCTCTGTGGTCACGCAGGTAAAACCATAGGGTAGCTCGCAGTGTGTATTCTCTATATCCTCTCTCTTGAGCAGAAGAACATTTACTCCTAATAGCTGAGATACTGGTCTGTACAGGTGGAGAGTAGACATATCCTCTTTGAATTGTTGGAACTCCCAGGACAGTTTCTCCACAGCTGAGATGCAGGCCAATAGGGAGGAGGAGATATTTGCTTCATATTGCTGGAGTTGGCCTGCCAATTCATCCACTGTTGGTCCCTCTTCATATTTCCAGGTCATCACTGCTAATGAGTTGGCATATGACGGTGGTGCGCTCCGTACAAACTTCCACCACATGAGTTGGGTGCACTTGACTTCATCTGGGTGTTTGGATAACTGCGTGTTGTTCAGGTCATCATAAATCACCTCCAGCATGGTTAATTCCCTCAGGTACTGGATACATCTCTCCATGGTGGTCCACTTGCCTTGGTGAAGTATAACATCTTCCTTGAAGTGATACCTTTCCTTCATGCCAGAGAGGAGTTGCCTTCAGAGGCTGAGGACTTGTGCCCCTTTTCCAATCACTTTGTCCATGCCCCCTTCCTTAGACAGGGATCCCAGCTGCTTGGCTTCCCTACCTTCTAATTCCAGGCTACAGGCCCTGTTATCCCAGCATTGGAGCAGCCAGATGACAATGTGCTTACCTGGAGGACGGCTGAAATTCTTTCAAATATCTTGCAGCTGACTCAGGGAAAAGGGTTAGGTGATTACTGCCTCTTTTATGAGTTCTTCCTCTTCCTCCTCCCAAGCAGCAGCCGCCTCTCTTCCCTCTTCTGTTCTCATGATGGCCCTTCTTTGGAGCAATCTGCCTCCACCATTTCTTGCTCCTGCTCCCTCTTATAAGACGCTGTTTCATCCCTTACTAAATGAGCTGACTTCTGCTCCCGACATTTCTTCTTTTGTGCAGGGGTGACGGATACCGGGTGGGTTGGTTCTGTGGTTCAGCTGCAGTGCCCACTGCAGGGGTTGGAGTAGCTGCAGCGCCCGTTGCATTGTCCTCAGGCCCAGAGAGCCTCTCTCCCCTTTGCACAGTGTTAAACAGAGCTCGGTGGGCATGGGCCAGGCCCCAGCACATGGCAATGATTTCTGTCTCCCTGGAGCTGCCAGGCCGACAGCACACTTCTTCCAGATATTCTGCCAGTTTATCAGGATTCTGCACTTGTTCGGGAGTGAAGTTCCAAAACACCGGAGGTGCCCACCGCCCCAGGCATTTGCCCATGCTGCTCCACACGCCCTGCCATTCATAACTATCCAGCCTTGGGGCAGATCTCCGGGTGATATTCTTAAATTGCTTGACAACCTTAGACAAAACCGAAACAGTGTTCCCAAGAAATACCGATAGAAGTACTTTAACTACCCAGGGGTGTTCAAAATACTGAAAAGTTATTGTAATGGGGGAGGAAACCTCACTGTAGAAGGCAGCAAAGGTGCCATTCTGTATTTCCTCCATAAAAATCCATTCAGAGGCAGAAGTATAATTGCTAATTGTCTCCACGAGATGGTACCCAAAATACAGTAGTGGCTTTAGTACAAAGCTCAGATACCACGTTAAGCTCAGGGTCAGTGTCACAAAAACAAATCTCCCAGGTAAAACATTACGCATCACTGCAGAGTACAGCAGCCTGCAAAAGCCAACACCAGTCTTCAACATGTACAGCAAACGTGAGAGCATGATGTAAATCAAATAAACTGATATCGTGACCTGCAACTGTTAACAGATATAAATCCCTTAGTACGCTCCGATTGATCTGTTATTATCTCAAGACCTTCATGCCCCATGTTGGGCTCGAAATTTATCCCCAGCTGGCAACTAAGCACCAGGCAGCCTCTTGCTCATGCCCCTCCCCAGGTGGGATGGCGAGAGAATCAGAAAAAAAATCCTCATGGGTTGAGATAAAAACAGTTTAATATGACAACAAAGAAAGAGGAAATAGTAATAGTAATAGTAATAGTAATAGTAATAGTAATAATGTAATATATAAAAACAAGTGATGCACAATGCAGCAATTGCTCACCACCCAGTGATCGATAGCCTGTCCCCAAGCAGTGATTTCCATGCCCCAGCCAACTCCAAGCATGACGTTATCTGGTAGGGAATATCCCTTTGGCCAGGCTGGGTCAGCTGTCCTGGCTGTGCCCCCTCCCAGCTTCCTGTGCCCCTCCTCTCGGGCAGAGCCTGGGGACCTGAGAAGCCCTTGACTGAGTGTAAGCACTGCACCTACTTGGCAACAACCAAAACCATCAGTGTGTTATCAACATTATTCTCATACTAAATCCAAAACACAGCACTATACCATGTTGAGTACCTGTCTGAGACTGAGAATCAGGAGAGATCACCCCAAGTCTTGCCATAATATCTTCGGTCTTTCCCACAGAAAAAGTGTCTTCTTGAAACCCAAAATATCCTCATATGCACCTGCTTATAACACACCTCTCAGATGAACTTTATGAAGATCATCGAAACAGGAGTTAGGTCATACTGTTCACTCATAGTGTGGTGGGTTGACCTTGGCTGGACGCCAGGTGCCACCAAGCCACTCTATCCCTCTCCTCCTCAGCAGGACACAAGGCAGAGATTAGGATGGAAGAAACACATGGGTCAAGATAAAGGCAGTACGATAAAGCAAAAGCAAAGGCCGTGTGCAGAAGCAAAAGAAAACAAAAGATTTATTCTCTACTTCTCATCAGCAGGCAATGTTCAGCTGCTTCTTGGGAAGGAGGGCTTCAGTAGGCATAGCGGTTGCTTCGGAAGACAAATGTCGTAAAAACAAAATCTCCTCCGTCCATTTTGGGTCAGCTGTGGTGGCTGTGTCCCCTCCCAAGTTCTTGCCCACCACCAGCCCACTGGCGAGGGGGGAATGTTGAAGAAACAGCCCTGATACTGTGAGCACTGCCCAGCAGTAGCCAAAACACTGGCAGGAGCCAAAACACCAGTGTGTTACCAACACCATCCTAGCTACCAGTACAAAGCACAGCACCATGAGGGCTACTATGGGGAAAATTAACTCCCTCTCAGCCAGACCTACACACAGCATCAAAGAAAATCTCAGTGTAAAGGCTGATGTCTTTGGAAGTGGATCCAATGAACTCCTTCAGCTCCTCCAGCATTTTTGCTAGTGTTGCCATATTGTTACCCACAATTTCTTGTTGGAAGAGACCTGTCCACCTGTATGCACACATCTAGTTCTCTTCAGGTCAGCAGCTTTTCCAGGAGCTCCCGCAGGTCTTTGACATCTGCTGACACAGAGACCCACATAGCCACAGGGTATCCAGGGGAGCAGCTCATTTTGGTTGAGAAGTGTGTTGGACCTCCTCATGTTGGCCTAAGAACCAGGAGAGCTGGTCAAACACTTCATTGCTTTTGAAGGAGGTCCATCACAACTGCCTTGGCCATAACGGGCTGTTTGAGCTGCAGAGAAGAAAGAGACAAGTTCTTTTGCTCAGACTGAAGTTCCTCTTTCATACACAGCATCTTTTAGAGACAGGTTCCTGAAGAGAGAGATTTCCCTCCTTCCTCTGGTGGAAGGATCTTTCTCTAGGGGAGAGAGAATATCTCCCTGCTTTCATACCCTTGGGTTGAGCTGCATCTCAGCATGAATTTCCCAGGCCCTGCCTGGGCTCACGATCTCATGGGAGAGGTGAAAAGCTGGGATCCAGGCACACTGTCTACCAACCCACAGGGTTTTCATACTCCCATAGCAGCAGTTTTATAGCTGTAGATACTTCCTTAGACAAACCGCTTCCTGCTAAAGTGTGTCTCCTCACACACCATTACTACGTACAAAGACGGATCAGCTCTGACATCTCAGAGCTGCTGCCAAAGGCCTGCAACATCAGCCATTCTCACCTCTTCCTCATCACAGATCAAACAATGAACTGCTACAAAACTGGGCTTCCCTCGTTCAAGGGAAGGAGCATTGCTCCCACACTCTGAATGAAATATTCATGTCTTTAGAACTGCATCAAAAGGTAGAGGGAAAGGTGATATAAAGAGTGTATGCCAGGGAGGTTATCTGGCATTAGCAACCAATATAGTCACCCCGAGCTACAGCACTGTGCTCCTGACTGTTTAATTATGGATCAATTTTGAATTCAAGGATAAGGTATGAAATGTCCTGAAATACCTTCATTGAAATGCCGAGCTGTTTCTTTCCCCCTCCTCTTCCTCCCCACTTACACCTTTTCTTCCCCCAAGGCTTGTTGCAAGAGGTAGATGGCCACTGATGTCCCAGACCACAGCGGTCTCCCAAGCTTCAGACATTGTCTCTATGTTGTCAAGACTGTTCAGAGCAGTGAACGATGAGGCAGCCATGATCTCATAGTGCTTTGATTGAGCACTGAGCACCTCAGGGGGCAGGGAAGAGTACCTTCTCCTGGTTCTCAGAGAGTGTAGGAGCAAAGCAAGCGGTGGATGTTGCTGGAGGTAATGAAGATAAACTCCTCAGAGATTTCCTCTGGGGGCTTCATATAACCTTGCAGCTCACAAATGATGTATTTGAAGTGACAATAGGCCAGAGACAGCAGGATGTCACTTGAAACTCATCTTAATTCTTCCGCTACAACCTAAAAAGAACCATGAAGGAAAACAATAAACAGGAGAAAGCAGCAAGTCAGGTGGGACTGGCTTGACTTCAACTCTTCATCTCCATGTCTGAGGTAACAATGAGACAAGTTTCATCTCCCCTGAGAGACCCGCCAGTTATAAATCTTCCCGGAGCTGTTTAGCTGTCACAACTTTGACCCTTCAGTGATGGTAAGCAGTTCAGTAGTCATTAAATTGCCAGTTAATTTGTCCCATTTGCGGTTCTGTGGTATTGTCTTCTAAGAAAGTTCAACCAACAAGCCCTCTCTAGAGGAAAGGTCAGCTGGGACATTTGGCACAGCAGGGGAAGGGCTGACAGTTTACAGGCAGGTTAAAAAAAAAAAGGGAATGTAATGCAATTGTCTATAATTTAGGAGCAACTGAAATGCCTTCCCTGCAGCATGGGCCTTGAGTGCCCTTCAAGAAGGACTTGTTTACTGCAGAAACCTTGAGCCTGCTTGTCCCTGTCGCAGCAAAAGTCTTAGGCACATTCTGCACATGCTCAAGAAGTGTGCAGGATACGGCCTTTTCTTTAAGGAGGAAGCTCCACTGAGGAAGGGTTACAGCAGGAACTGGGAGCCACTATCAGCTCTTGATATTATATCACTATATCACTATTATATCACTATTACTCTCTCTCTAGTAAGAGAGACATTTTGTATTTTGGAAAAAAATGCACGCCAAACCAGTGCTTTTTTTAATTCAAAGAAGATGAGGTCACCTGGACTGTTCTCATGCCCCTTGAGGTTAATGTTATTAAGCTGCTGATATACGCAACCTCTGCAGGGAGATGACAACCATTTGGAGAACAATAAAGAAGTCCTGGGAGATATTCTGGCACATTTCTATTTGAAAAGTTCAAATTGTTCTCCCCATTACTTTGAAGATGAAATTTGATATAGACTCAGGAACGGGCTTTGTGCAAGGGCTGTGTTTTTAAGCCTTTTAAAAAGATTGTACTTTTCTTGTGCACAGAAGGGTTGGGGAAGGAGTCGAAGAAATCCTCTGGGGAAGAAACAGGCTTTGTTGGATCAGGGCAAAATAACTGCAATAAAGAGTTGGAGGAATGGAGAACTGGCTTGGAATGAGAAACCAAAACTTGGGAGAAGATAACTCTTGCAGAAGAAGAAGATGGAAAAAGTGTGACCCCTTCCAAGTGCTGGGAGAGTCCTAATTCTCATAATTTCTCTGCTGTTACCAAACATTCAAATCCATAGGCAAAACTTCTCATTTTTGCCCTGTTTGTAAACTACATATGAAGGACGTTATACTACTGTTGTTGTCAGACAGATGGATTAGTAAAGGTGATTATAATGAATCAATGTTTCCAGCCTTTCTGAGAATATATCCAGGCACCAATAAAATGATACACAAAAGAATTTTTACTTATTTCGGTGCATGTTTTTGAACCACGTTGCTCTCGAAGTCTCAGTTCCAGGCATAAAATCATAGAATAATACAATAGTTTGCGTTGGAAGGGACATTTAAAGGTCACTTAGTCCAACCTCCCTGCAATAAGCAGGGACATCTGCAGCTAGATCAGGTTGCTCAGAGCCCCGTCCAACCTGACCTGGAATGTTTCTACGGATGCGGCATCTACCACCTCTCTGGGGAACCTGTGCCATTGGTTCACCACCCTCAGCGGGACAAATTTCTTCCCTAGATCCAGTCTAAATCTACTCTCCTTCAGTTTAAAACCATTACCCCTTGTCCTGTTGCAATAGGTCCTGCTAAACAGTGTGTCCCCATCTTTCCTAGAGGCCCCCTTTAAGTATTGGCAGGCTGCAAGGTCACCCCGGAGCCCTCTCTGGGGAACCTGTGCCATTGGTTCACCACCCTCAGCGGGACAAATTTCTTCCCTAGATCCAGTCTAAATCTACTCTCCTTCAGTTTAAAACCATTACCCCTTGTCCTGTTGCAATAGGTCCTGCTAAACAGTGTGTCCCCATCTTTCCTAGAGGCCCCCTTTAAGTATTGGCAGGCTGCAAGGTCACCCCGGAGCTGTCTCCTCCAGGCTGAACAACCCCAACTCTCTCAGCCTGTCTTCACAGGAGAGGAGTTCCATCCCTCTGACCATTTTTGTGGTCTCCTCTGGACCTGCTCCAACAGGTCCATGTCTCTCCTGTGCTGAGGGCTCCAGAGCTGGACGCAGCACTGCAGCGGG
>NW_010549610.1:6703-21033 GCF_000687285.1 Phaethon lepturus | reverse complement strand
GACTCTGGCATGCAGCTCGTCAAGTCCCATAGACTTACGTGTGTTCCGGTTCTTCATCTTGTCTCGAACCTGATCTTCTCTTACACTGGGAGGGACTTTGCTCCTCCAGTCCCCACTCTTGTGGTCCCTCCACTTGAGAGGTGTGGGAAGAGAGGCTGCTGGTGAAGACTGTGGCAAAGTCGCTGAGTACAAGAGAAGCATCCTGAATATAAGATGCATTTGCTCTTCTGTCTCTGTCTCAATCCCCATTTTATAAAATAGTGGTGATAACACCACTTCAGCAAATGAGTGCATTCTAAAAAAATGTTAAGTGTCAGAATATGCAAATGTTTCCTCAATGTCATTGAGGGCTATGAAAAGCACTCTGAAGAAATTAATTCCCTATTCAGTGCAGGGTTTTAAAAGAATACCCACTCATAGTCAATAGAGAGGAGAAAGAAAATACTAAATAACTGCTTTTGCACGCTTCAATAGAGAGGAGAAAGAAAATACTAAATAACTGCTTTTGCACGCTGTCCTCCTGTAAACCAGATACAGCTGGTTGAACAACATGAACATCTAACATATAATCCCATAACTGAAAGTTGTATCATGCATATATACAACGGGAGGCAAAATTAAGAGTAAAACGTTAGTTTCTCTTTGTAATATTACTGTTCTTTTAAAAGCTGTGTTTATTATAATGTTACACAACATTTACTTTCCATCAGTATCGGAGAAATATTGATTCCAGAGAAACATAATGAGAGAAATGTTCATTTTTCTAACCTTGTGTTAAAGTAATGAGGAACTGCAACAGAGCATGAGATTTTAACCAGGCTACAGTTGCCCAAAACATATTTGAATTTTAAGCTGACATATAAGTTCCTGAATAGAAATTTTCCCAAAGTTTTAATCCATGAGGTCTTTCTTAAAGTACACCAGCATTGTTACAAACCCAGCCAGTTTTAATATATGTTGCATAAGTGAATTTAAAAAAAACTCTGTTTTTAAAATTCCATATATTTGAGTAGCTAAGACATTTTTTAAACCATGTGAAAACAGGAAATAGAAGGTGAAAGGTGACTTTTTCTTTTATGTGATATTCTTCTGAAACAAATCCAGAGCGCTCCAAGGCCAACCAGTCTGGAGAAACACGACTGCAGGTTCATTATCATCTTTTGGGGAATATCCTGTTTGCTTATTTTGCTCCGTAGGTAGCAGATCAACCAGCATGGGCTTTGATATGCTGCAGACACAGGCACAGATGCACAGAAAAGCAAATAAAAATTTATGAAGTCAGTAAGACTAACATTTTACTGGTTTTATTTCCACTGTGTGTTGTGCTATACCCACATCTCCTTTCCCCAGCTTGTCAATTTGGGGATTAACCCACGTGTTGTGAAGAGTTAAGACACTTGCTACCAGCTGCACAACGCGAGGCTGTGGGTCCAGAGGAGGCAGGACGCTGCCCATGTGCTAGCAGTGGTGAGCAGCCCTCTTCCCACACAGGCTGGCTCCGCCGCAGGAGAATTGCCCTGGAAGTCACGGTGCTGAGGCTCTGCAAGGTGGAGAAACTCACTGGAAGGAAAGAAAAGGGTCGGGTGCAGACAAGTCAAAACAACACCTCAGCCCTTCAGTTTTGCTTTCCTTCCTGCAGCTGGATGCTTCTGGGGAGCCTTGGTCTGCTCTAAGGGTGAATGCTGCTTAAAGTGATGGGGCGAAGCCTGAAACGCGGTCTGTGGTTCCTCCCTGAAGAGCTGCAACATCACGGTTTTCACAGGGCAGGTAAAATCCTGGCATTTGTTCAACTATTATTTCCTGAGGGATTTCTTGAAGTGCTTTGAGGGTTGTTATCCTTGCACACAAATGGTTTCCTTATTGTTTTATCATCGACCTGTGAAATGACTAACACTTAGTCACCTCTCAGGAGATTATATCTGGTTTGGTAAGTGAGTTTTGGCCTGTAGAGTTACTTAATCTAGCTCGATGCGGTACCGAGACTATAATATCTGGAAATGAAAATGCTGGTGGTAAAGCTGTCCAAAAGTTAGTTATTTCTCTCAGGTTTTCTCTAGAGGGAGATGATCTTTGGGAAAGAACTGAGCAGGTTTGGGGGTGAGGCAGAATTTGAGAAACAAAGTGCACTCTTCAGAGGAACGTAATAGTGAAGATGATACTAGATAGCTTGAAGAAGCAGAGATCTTCTGGACATCATTGCAATTGTAAGGCAATCACATCACAGCCAACTGGGTGGCCAAGAGAGAAGTTATCAGAACATTAGATTGGAATTTGGCTGTTTTTTCTTCATAATGGAATATTCAACTGACTATAATAATTTACAAGTATAATTTCAAAAAGTAATTACCCTATTAAACACTAAAAAGTATATTTCTGAAGTGACACAATGTAATGAAAAGAATAAATCTGTTATGGCTTTATATTATTAAATATTCACACATTCATTTGCTTCAAAACATTTTCATGTTATCAATCCTCCCCTGAAAGACTGTGACACAGAACTCACATTATAACACTTGATTTATTTTTTTTAAGTAGTAAAATTTGCATCTTCTCTTTTGTTTTTTCAGATTTTTTGATGTGAGTTGCCTCACCCATTTACAAACTCTTTCTATCATTGAGATTAACCAAACACCCTAATGTAAATGAAAATCCTTGCATGTGAACGAACTCCCACACAACTCGGGTGTCTGCTGAATTAATCCTCTAAAGTCAGAGCCTCACTTCCTCACATAGTCCTGGGAAAGTGGTAGGTGCCTTTGAAGGCATTTGAATGGGCAACCAGTCCAGGGATGAAAATAGCCTGGGCTCACCGTGTTTGTGCTATGTTTTTAGTTGCTTTAGCTTTTGCACACTTGAAAACCTCATGCACCTAAAGCAACGGAAGTGAAGTCTCTCAAGCAGCAACAAAAGAATTGGGGTTTTTGTTTGCTTTTTCCCTCTTAGTTGTGCTAAATTGGGATGAGAGAATTATGTGATGCTGCACAGTTCAGAGCAACTCCCTGAGTCGTTCTGAAGGAGTTGTTCTGAGGGAGTCCGAGCTGCAGGATGAGAAACAGACCCGAGGGCTGCTTGTGTGTTTGACATCTGGGAATGTGTTTGCACTGCCGAGTAGGAGTGCCAGGGACACAGCTGAAGGTTTTGGTCCTTGCTGTCCTCATTGTTCAAATGCTAGCTCATTCCCGAGCCTTAACTTGGGCTTTCTCCAAGACAAATTCTGCGCAAGCCTCTGGGAACAGTTTGCTTCAGGAGCAGCTCCCAAAAGGCAGCAGGGATGAGACCATACCGGTTTGGTTCCCACCACCCTACACGCTCCTCCAACTTATCCCATGAAGTTTTGCACCTTCAGAGACTCTGATGGCGTGCTTTTAGGACATGAAATACATGCCCTTAGCTTTGTGTTATTAAAAACTGCTCTGGTGAGCTCTGGCAAACCCCTCATATTATAGTGCTTTGAACCGAAAGCATACAAAAAATGTAATTGTGTCTTAATATCCCTGTGACCCCAGGGGCTCACAGTCAAGGACTGTGTACCATGACACAGCAGCTCTGCTCTAGACAGAGCTAGCCCTACACACTGCGGAAACAAGTGAGCTGACACCTTAGAGCCAGGAATCATTTGCAGACCTTCAGTTGTTTAGTTGGATAGACAGACCTGTCTCATCCTGAAAAGCCCTGCCTGCCAGACAGAGCCTGCAGAGCAAAGAGACACTTAAGAGGTGGCTGAGAGACTGATCTGAAGGAAGATAAAATCTCCATGCATTTGTTTTGTAGATAAGTGCAATTTTTCTTCTGGTCAGGATGGTTGCATTGCGGTGATGACCAGATCCATCCCTGTCTCTCCAAGAGTCATGAAAAGGCTTTGGGCCCAAGGCAAGAGCTGGAAGTTTGACCTCACTGTGACTCACTGTGGCTCACAGAAATCCCTTCAAGCCTGCAAACCAGAGCACGGGCTGAGGGGGACACGGTTCCCAGAAGAAGGAAGGATGGGACAAAGAATTTCCTTCTTTCTGTTTCTCTAGTGTCAGGCCAAGCCTCCCCATCCCACCATGTCACCCCTGGGAAGGAGCCGGGGCTGCCCTTCTGCTGGGCTGTGCAGGATGGGGAAGTGGCGGAGAATCCCGTCCTCATCCCCCTTCAGTGGTATGGGGAAGATGAAGAAATAAGAGAGCAAGCTACCAGTCACGACGTACCCGACGCAGAGGCTGGGGAAGGCACGAGCTCTCTCAGCCAGGCCTCCGAGAGCGTTGTGCCATGTGGATGCCTCCGTGGGTGCAGACTGTCACAGCCCGGTGGCTTCGACGCAAGGCTGGCGGGCTGCGTCGGCAGCAGAGCTGGCTACGCCGTCCCACCCGCACTCAAGAGATTTATGAATAAGGCAGTCGTGAGTAATAGTTATTCTCTGTCTCCTGGGAAACTGCTATTCTAAAGCTCTGCCTGTGTGTCCACATACAGTTTCTAGGTCAGTCTATTTAGAGGAATAAGATGTCCCTGAAGCTCTTGAAACATTTTTCCACTACCTGACACTTTATAGTAGATGTTTGTTGCTTCGTATAAGTCCATGGAGGTCTAATTTTACCGGGAATACCTGCCCATGGCCCTGTGATGGCTGTGCTTGCAGCACACAAGTACAGCGAACAGCTGAAACTCATCTGGTAAGTCCACGCTGTGCAGATGTACCTACTCACGTCCAAGAGTTGGATAGCTTCATCCAGCTGTGGCTGAGGTCGGGATGAGCTCCCAGCTCAGTAGCTTCACTGCACAGATGTAGCCTACATCCTGGAGCAAGGCGGGGAGCCTCTGCTTTTGCAGAGCAAACAAGTCCGTAGCTAGCAAAGATGTTAGGGTATTGCACTGTGGTCCGTTAATGACTTCTATGCAGGACATAGCCAGGCTGTTTTAATCGTGATCTACCCAAAATACATCAAAAAGCACTGTGAAGTTTCACATGCAATATGCAAATGTTTAAGACTCTCAGTAATTGAACGATGGGGGTCAGTAACTGCTCTCTCTTTGTGGTATCGAAATGTAGACAATGGTATCAACCTTTGTTAAGTGCTTTGAGCTCCAGAGATAAAAATAAAGTTTGTATTAGTTAGTAGTGGCTAGTTAATTACATTCATTAAGGAAATTAGGAAGAGGTTTATACTTATCAGAATTTTGAAATCTCTGGAACTTCCCAGTATTTTTCCCATAATAGCAATGGAAGTAAAGATAATTTGGAGTTGGCACCTGATACCCTTGGAAAATGCCTCCGAGACAGTGGCATTAATGTTCCTGAAGTTCCAGGAAATTGCTGTATTTTTTAGCAGCCCTCTTCTCATCTCCATCAGCTGAGAGGAGAATGTATTCATCCCATGCTGGCAGGAGAAGGGGTGGGCTGCTCTGCAGTCAGAGACAATACCAACCAAAGCTGAGGTTCACTTCTTCCCTGCAGGAGAAATTTCTCATCTTTTCCTTGTGTGGTGATCTCAGCATGCTTCAAGGAGTCTTGGTTTCCTTTTACGTATTATAGCAAGAGGCTTTGACTGTGCTGTGTGCTGTCAGTTTTGCTTGTACTCTATGAAATATCTAATGGAGGCAAGGTACAATGCTTCAGCTGTTTGCTGCTTTCCTTTGGGTGAGACAGCCTCTGACTTGGCTTGCTGCTAATTATGGCAGGCATAGCAAAGCATGTGTGAAGCAAAAGACCTTCCATTTATCTCCACTGAGGAGCTGGCCCTTGACATTTTTTTGGCTGCAACAGAAATTTCTCTGTCACAGAAAAACATGTAGTGGAATAACGAAAGGTGTGGATATTTCTTGTTGACCACCACAATGTCTGATGGCAGTGGCTCGTGATCTGCTGCTACAGACTTTGAGACTGACACAGAGCTGGCCTGCTTCCCATGAGACTATTGCTGGTGGACATTAAATAATATGATGAAGAATATGGAGAAGGTTTGAATTCAAGAATTTAATTGGGAGGACACTGTGAGTGGGGCCCTGCAAGCTTGTTCTGTTCAGTACTGAAGTGGATGATGGACTACTGAGCACAAGTCATTTGAGAAGTGGTCTGAACTCAAGTAGATGAAATTAAATAAGGACAAATGCAAAATGACAACTATACTTAGGAGGGAGAAATTATATGGGGAATAGTCAGGTAGGCATTAGGAGGAGATTTAAAGTCACCAAATTATCTGTGATGCTTTTGCAATAAAACCCTCCAACCCCCCCATCCAAATTGCCCCATCACTCTGGACTACCACAGGAGGAATGCCAGGTGTAAGGCTCAGGAGATGGCTTTCCTGTTGCACTTGAGATGGGGCAGGGAGTACCTGAAATGTTCTGTTTTGGTCATTACTTTTGAGGGAAAATGCATGCAGAAAGTAGAACCATAGAATCATGGAATGGTTTGCATTGGAAGGGACCTTTAAAGATCACCTATTCGAAGCCCCTGTGATGACCAGGGACATCTTCAACTAGATCAGGTTGCTCAGAGCCCCGTCCAACCTGGCCTGGAATGTTTCCAGGGATGGGGCATCTACCACCTCTCTGGGCAACCTGGGCCAGTGGTTCACCACCCTCATTGTCAAAAATTTCTTCCTTAGATCTAGTCTAAATCTACTGTCTTTCAGTTTAAAACCATTACCTCTTGTCCTGCTGCAACAGGCCCTGCTAAAAAGTCTGCCCCCATCTTTCCTATAGGCCCCCTTTAAGTACTGGCAGGCTGCAATAAGGTCTCCCCAAAACCTTCTCTTCTCCAGGCTGAACAACCCCAACCCAACCCTGTCAGCCTGTCCTCACAGCAGAGGTGTTCCATCCCTCTGATCATTTGGTGGCCTCTGGACCCGCTCCAACAGGTCCATGTCTTTCCTGTGCTGAATGCAGCACTGCAGGTGGGGTCTCCCCAGGGTGGAGTAGATGAGCAGAATCACCTCTCTTGACTTTCTGACACACTTCTTCTGAAGGAGCCCAGGAGATGGTTTGCCTTCTGGGCTGTGAGCACACATTGCCCGCTCATGACCAATTTTAAATCCACCAATACCCCCAAGTCCTTCTCATCAGGGCTGCTCCCGATCCCTTCATCCCCCAGCCTGTATTGATACCAGGGGTTGCCTCTATGCAGGTGCAGGACCCTGCCCTTGGCCTTGTTGAACCTCATGAGGTTCACATGCAGCCAATTCTCAAGGCTGTCAAGGTCCCTCTGGATGGCGTCCCATCCTTCTAGTGAATCAACCGCACCACACAGCTTGGTGTCACCTGCAAACTTGTTGAGGGTGCACTCGATCCCACTAGACATGTCATTGGTAAAGGTATTAAACAGTACTGCTCCCAGTACCAATTCTTGTGGCATCTGCTGAATGCTGAGAAGATACATGTCAGCATCATATTATTACCTACTTGTTCATTCCATGTTGAAGTGGTTGAAAATTAGTGGTATTTGGGTTTCTAAATCAGTTTTTATGCTTTTGAAAATCCTACACTTCTTTGATCTCAAGAGGCAAAAACACAAGGGTGGTTATTACTTAACAGAACTGTACTGAACATTTTATTCAGCCTAAACATTAGGTTTAAGATGCCCTTGAGAGTCCTTTTTAATATTTGTGTTTGTCTTTTCTTATTCAAATACTTAGTTATCGTATCTCTGTCTTTCTCAGTCTTGAAATGATGGCAACTAACTCCTCTCCTTTGCATTTTTTAGCTACTCTTCTACTATAACACATTTTTTAAGAGAGATTTTTCCCTACCTGCTAAGAATTTGTAAGCAAAGCGCTGGTGTAAGAAACATACCACCAGCTGCATTTTCACTGGACCAAGATTTGGATGAAGGCTGCCTGAGAAGAAGCTCAGACATTCAGCCTATGGTAGGAGCTGCTTCTGCAGAGGAGAACGATCCATTCACAGCAGCTGCACGGGAGGACACCTAGACATCTGCACCCAGTAAGTCCATACCTATTGAGCCACGTGCTAAAGCAACTACCTAAATCAGAAGAGCCCATGCATCCCTACCACCACAGCCACAGCCCAGCTGACATCCAGGAGGCTGCTTCTGCTCCGTCTACTACTTCACCACACCATGGTATACTTCTTGTACCAAACAGTCATTTTACACCAGGCTGGGAGCCCCCTCCTTTCCATCCCTACATCTGGATTTATCAGCTATGCAGGTTCCCTGGGCTAGTGTGCTTCACATCTGTGACCCACGGTTTGCGGTGGGTCACAGATGTGGTGACCTCTCCTGCTGCTCCTTCAAGGCTGCCTCATGGCCAAGCTCCAACATATGGTCATTGCCCTACTTGCACCTGCCTTCCAAACAGTGCGGCCGCCCAGCACAGGGTACTCTATATATTATTCTCAATAATAAATCTTTTCCAGTTATCTTCTCCTGTCTCTACAGTCTCACGGTTACTGTTTCTGCACCCTGAGGGGTTACCCTCAGGGAGATGAACTGTTTTGTTCCAGCCCAGGAAAGCCAAAGGCCCCAGGCACTAGCAGTGCACGCAGCAAAACCCAGCAAAGGGCAACACGTGGCTAATCCGGTAGCTGCACCAGCAATAAGGGCTTCTCAGACCAACCCAATCATTCTTAGTGACTCAATGCTCCCTTCCTCCCCTCAGACATGGGGCAAGGGGTTGTGGGGCTGCAGGGAACAGATGTGTGGTTCTCCTGCCCATCTTACATTTGCATCTGTGGATAACTGCAGTATTTCAGCTAGCGAAGTTATGGAACTGTTCTACAGGAGTCACACATTGTACTTTCTGTTGCCATCATGAGCGGATGTGCTTTTACGGCACACTGGAAATGACACATTAGAGCCCAGCGTGGAGTGACCACTGGATGCTTGGCACTGGCATCAACTGGTGCCCCTGGGATTCACAGGAAAGAGTAGTGTCAGCAAGCGAATCCTTTTCCCTTCCTTCACTCCCTCCCTGTCCCAGGTGGAGTTTATACTTCATCACACAAAACCAAAGTAGAAGCAACTCATCTACAGGCAATTTAGTGATTTTTCATAACTTTTTTTGTATTTTTTCTAAGCTTAATAGCTTAGAAAGCTTAATAGCTTAGAAAGCTTGAAGGCTTAGAAAGTGGCATCTGCAAGGAAAAGTTGGAAGAGCTTTGATTTTTGTAGAAGAGAGCGGGGAGAAGTAAGAATAGATTACTACTCAAAAGAAAAAATAGTGTAAGAAAGACAGCTCTTCACAAAGGGCATGAAACACAAGCCACCAAATTCATTTGCAAAAATGACGATTTCCCTTAAATGCTTACAAAAGGCTTTACTTGCAACGCTGCAAAGCCCTGGGCTGAGGCTACATTTTATCTTCACAGCACTGATGCTGGAAAGTGTCACGGTACCAGTAGAAGTGCCATGGACCACAGGCCTAGGGACAGGAGCCTCAAGGCAGGAAGGGAGGGGAAGAGGGAGGGAATGAAAGCTGGAAGGGAAAAACCTCATCTGACATCAACAAGTGCAAGAGAGGCTTCAGGGAGTTTTCCCCTGAGTATATTCAGAATAGCACGAGCTGCCAAAGAGAGCCCGGCATCGTCTTTGTTCCCTTTCAAGGTCTCTGCATAATTCTACATGGAGAAAATGAATAAAACGGTAGGAGCGTTACTAGAAACAAAGAATTGACATTCATGAATTCATAGAACTTGTAAGTTAATTTTCATAGGCCTGTTATCTTATGAAATAGGAAGATAAGAAAACAGTATCGACAATACAAATAATTTTGCTTTTGAATAGAAAAACCATGGCACTCTTTAAACCACGGAAGTTGCAGAGCGCGCCACTCAAGGCTTTGCAGGTGCCGGCAGTAACTTTACCTGTGTGACCTTAACCGAGTTCCCTCATCCACGTGCCGGATGATGCATTCTCCAAACGCAATTCATTCCTCCACAGAAGTCCCGTGCTCAGGCTGTGTGGATCTCCTGCAGCGAGCGGCTGTTCGGTGCCTCGCATGCCCTTCGTTATCCAGCAGCCACTGCTCCGCCGCGTTCCCAGTCGGCTCCAGAGGCGCGTGTGTGAAAGCTCCGGAGGCAACGACTCAGCCACGTTTAAAAGAACGAGCTGTGTTGATAACTGAGGACACCACTGACGGCAGCCGAACTGGTGAGCTCTGGGGAATGGACTACCAGGGAGCCGTCCTCTGGTAAATCTGTCAGCAGCAGACCTGTGGTGTGACGACAGGAGGATGGCCACAAGGTCACAGCACATCACCTGTACCTTTGCTCTTCCTTCACCCCAACAGGAGGACAGTCTGTATCTAAAAAGACACTGAAAAGGAGGGGAAAAACCAGCAGGCCTTGCCTAAGATTTATGGAAGCAGAAGCAGGCAAGATTTCAAGGGAAAAGATAACGATAATAATCGCTGACTCTTAGAAACACCCGTCCAAAATCTAGTTCACGGTTTTCAACAAAAAGGAACCCAAAAGACATAATGAGGAGTCACTAGCCAGCATCCCCGGAGCTCTGTGCCAAACAGAAGTGAGCCTGGCCAGGCCAGCTGGACACACACACAGGTCTTGGTGCTTCTGAGGACATGGGTATGAGGGTGAGAGTGTGGAGAAATGACTTGCTTAGAAAGTCAGATAATAAAACAAAATTACCTTCCCTTTCCATAACGCCTCATGTTTAGCTCTGATTCATTATATTCCTGGAGGGGAAAGAAAAGCCTCCCAACAGCATGATCCTTACCATGCTCCAAAGGTCACACCAAAGTCCCCCAGGGGCTTGTTCTTGCAGATCTGGTTTTCTAAGGCTAGCTACTAAACTACCTGTTTCAAAGCACTGCACAAGACCAAAAATCGAAACATAGCAAAAAGTCCAACTGCAGCAGGCAAACACACACAAAAGGGAAGATGAAAGAAGATACTCTCCACCCTGCACACGTATCTCATTTTCTTATCACTCAGACCACCCCTCCACACTCACCGAGGCGGCATCTGAATGCAGTTTACACACCAACGGCTGTATTCGCATTTTAAAAGAACCCTATGGTCTGCAAGAGACCTGGAGTAGAATGCAAAAATATCCATGAAGCCTGGATGCTCGATTTACATTGCCCAGGATGTGGTTTTGGAATAATTTGCATCACACTGCAATTCGTGTGCTCAGAGCACAGCCCCCACGGATTTCAGCAGCACCGGTGAATGCAAAATGTTTCTGCAGAATCCCCAATCAGATATGAAGAAAGTGAAAAATAGCTAATTAGGAAACACTCATCAGAAATTGCCCTGTACCGTGTTAAGTAGTTTGTAGCACAGTGTATTACACACAGTTGTCAAGGGCACCATTTCTAGTGCTTTGATGATGGGCTTTGTCCTTCTCTTGCACGCTTCTGTCCTGTTCTCTCTAAAACTCATACGTCTGCTGGCCACTGGCCACTCGCTCCTCCCTGGAGCAGGCAGTTAAGGCTCACTGTCCAATCTGCCTCTTCTTTTCTTTTTACCAGGTCCACCCCTCCTGGCCTCTGTAATTAAACCAGCTTCAGCACTTCTTACAGCCCCTCTGTGCCCCTGGAGTTGGGCAGAGCCTGGAGGAGAAAGGTCTTCCACCCAGCTCAGGGGTGGAGGATGCAGAGCTGTAACCGCGGGAGCCCTGCTCAGACCCACCTGGAACGAACACCACCGTGACCAGGCATTGCGTCTGCTGGAGTCACGGCAGGTTAATGCATACGTAGCTCTTCAAAGGCTGATAACGGCAGCCAAAGAAGGCGAATCTTAAGATGGTCAAAGGTTACCTTCAGCTTCAGAAAGAACAGCTTACTGAGTTCAGACCATGAGCCCCTGGTCCCAGACAATGCTGCATACAAGAATCTAGCTGCAGGATCCGTTATAAGATATGATGGCCTTTAAAGGTCCCTTCCAACCCAAACTATTCTATGATTCTATGGTTCTATGTATATGCTTGAAAATAACGGCTTCGCATCCAGTGAAAGGGAAGGACTGACCTCTGATGTAAAACATGGCTCAGTCCAAATAGTTCTGGTTTGGCAAAGCTGTTTGAAAGCATTGGGTAGGCAGAGCATCATCTGAGGCTCACCTCTGCTGCCAGTCCTTCCAGCAGCTCCAACCGACCGTTAACCTGCAACCTTTCTCACACCAAAAGCTCCTCACATGGAGCTCCCAGTACATCCAGAAAGACCAGTAGGACCAAGGTCCATTCAGCAGTCGTAGTGATTTCCCAGGAGTCCCCAGAATGATGGGAAGACAGCTGATGCAAGAGCTGTCATGGCAGCATGTCCTTCTCTGGCAGGGAAACAGAGAGACTTTTTGCCCTCAAAGTTTTGGGCCCTTTGGTGTCTGATCAGTCTTGCACCTGGGGGGTGCACAGAGTGCAAATTCCTGCTTGTGTTTGATGATGATGAGTATCACAAGTCAAAGACACTCTTCAGACAAAACACTGAAAACACCCCGAAAGTAATGATTTATGGGCAAGAAAGAAACTTTGGACATCTAACTCAACTGAGTCATCATCAGACAACAAACAGTATAATCACAATTGAAGTGTTTGTGCTTCAGTCTTTGAAGCTACAGACTCACTGGAAAAAAAAGAAAAAAAGAAAAGATGTGACAGAAAAAAATAAAGCATGAAAGCATAAAAAGATTAATCCAAAATGCAAAAGAAAATGTTTTCCCTCTCCTCTTTGATTAAGACTGACAACAGCAAAATCATGCTTTGAAAATGCCTTGCTTTGGTTTTCTGAGGAGAGTCACCCAGCCCTGTGCTCACCCAGCTCTCCCCCGCCGGCCGGTGATGCTGACAGAGCCACGGTAGTGTTGGTCTGGCAGAAGCCACGAGCGGCACATGGCCATTGCTAGGAGTTGAAGATGCTTTGAAGGATCAGAGCAGAAGACCAAGCTACTAGCAAAATCTAACTTTCAGAAGTAGATTTCCAGGCAGACTTCCTCTCTCAAGTCATTCGTGACCAAACAGAGAAAGAATCCTGCAAAACATTGGATACTATATGAAGACTTGAAATATTTCAAAGGGCAGAGTTTTTAAAAAAATCCAAACAAGCAGACATTTTCCATTCCTCAAGCCAGGTGACTCTATAGGTAAATGCAATGATAGGCCTGATAATTTGCTTCCTTGAGTGAAGAAAGGATGCTTTTGGGAAGGGTTTCTTGACCTCCTCTCGCTCTCTTCCTTTTATCCCAGACAGGGAAGCTCTTCTGTTCATTACTAGCTTAAGCTGGCTAAAGCCATTCCAGAAATTCAAATAAGGAAAGATTTTGATTAATGAATACAAAATAACAATAGTGTAGCCATCAAAATGTGTTTGTTGATGGAGGAGAACAGGTAATTAAACACTACTCTGAGTTTGGGCTACGACCTTTTGATCAGAGCATCTCTGCACTATTGTGAAGTGGCAGCTAAAGGGTCCCACAGTTTGATTTTTTAATTTGCCTTTGAATGTTGCTCTCTTATCTACAAAATATGTGACAAAATTAAGGTAGGAAGAGGGTGGCATGAGCTCCCTGTATCTCCTCTCCTCACGTCACCCCCTTCCCTTCTGTCCTGTCTCTGAGCCTCCTCTTCCTCCTGCTCCCATCACACATTCCCTCCCTTCTTGGCTTCCTCCTCACCACTATTCTCCCTCCCCTTTGCTACCAGTAAGTGAACACTCGCTACTAGAAACTGCACATAAACACAGACCATTTTTCTTTCGACCGAAGGAACCAAATGCAGCAGCTAATTCGTTGCTTCATGCCTTGCACGTCTGTGCACGCACACATTTTTCCTCTCCTGGGGAAGTATCTTGGTACCTTGGAGAGAAGTTTAGATAGTTTAAAAGTTATAAGGATGACTACAGGGGATTATTAGGGACTCAAAAATTAAATTGGAGCTGGATAATTACCAGGAAGGAAGAGGTAAAGGGAAAAATTAAAGGATAATGTCCACAGGATGGGCTAACTTCCCAAACTCACCTGAAGAGGGTTCTCCCACACTACCATACCTCTTCCTCTTGTAGAGCAGAAACGGGCTGAGGTCCTTGGTTCTCTCACATGCTTTGGCATGTTAATTTAAAACTTATTCTACTGAACATACAGGTCAGATCTTGACCAACTAAAATGGCGGAATGAGTCTGATTTCCAACAGATCAGAGTATGTCCAAGGTTACAGCAGTTCTAAAAATACCTCATCTCTGCTTTCCTCTTTTAAGTGCATAGTATTAGATTTTTAGGTACTCAGCATTCCCAAAAGTTTATTTGCTGGTAAAGGTTTGGGATCTGCTGGCACTGGACTGGGCAGCGTCGTTCACAGGCTCTGCACGTTTGGGATTTCCAGCTGGAGAGGAGAGGAGAGGAGAGGAGAGGAGAGGGGAGGAGGGGATGTGGAAGGGGGC
>NW_010549610.1:0-6598 GCF_000687285.1 Phaethon lepturus | reverse complement strand
GAGAGGAGAGGAGAGGAGAGGAGAGGAGAGGAGAGGAGAGGAGAGGAGAGGGGTAGATTTCATTTGGAAGAGACCTACAACAATCATCTAGTTCAACTGCCTGACCATGTCAGGGCTGACGTGTTGCAAATGTTAAGGGAGGGAATGGGATTTAGCTTAAGCAGGCAGGAGCAAAGGTTTGATTCTGCGTATCAGTGATACAAAGTACTCTGACTCATGGGGCCTTGATAAAGGGTAGTAAAATAGCACTGGACTCTAAGGGAGAGACTGGTAACAACTTGTGAAAGGACAGGCAAGCTGCAAGGAGTAGTAGGCATTTCAGTCTCTTTAAATATTCAGGTGTGAAAGACCTGCACAAGACTTAAAATTATTTCAGAAATGCAAGTTTATTACAGGATACTGGGAAAATCAGTTTCTCCTTTCTTTTTTTTCATTTATAGTCATTTATAAAAAGATTTTTCTCACTTCACTGCTGGCTGCTGCAGGCTGAACGTGGAATGGGGCACCCCGGTGTGACATTCAAGCTAATTTCCACAGCACAGGGAGAGCTATCGATTTCCTGTGCAATACAAGGTACAGTTTTTGGAATGCCCTTTTTTTTTTTTTTTTTTGTTATTCAAAATCAGATTTTCTTCTGCTAAGAACATTATGTTTCTCAAACTGCTCCAGACAGATGCAGTCACATCAATTTTCTTAGCCACCCCAAGAAGGACACATCTCACTCATCTTTAAATGCACCAAAATTGTGCAATCACCAGAGGATATCTTGCAGAGAAATGTTCCATTTTTATTACATGCTATCACAGATATCATCTGTTCTCTCAAAGCAGTTCATTTAGGAACTGATTCCAGAGACCTAACACCTTAGCTGGGATGAAATGTCCCAAATGTCTGATCTGAGAAGTACTCCGGTGCTTTACAGGATAAGAGAGCAACATTCAAAGGCAAATTAAAAAATCAAACTGTGGGACCCTTTAGCTGCCACTTCACAATAGTGCAGAGATGCTCTGATCAAAAGGTCGTAGCCCAAACTCAGAGTAGTGTTTAATTACCTGTTCTCCAGCTGTGGATGGTACGCCCAACATTGTCCAGAGTAGCTTTTTGGGGCTTAGTTCTCTATTTGAAGAAAAGCTTTCTGAATATTCATGGCTTTATCTTATGAAAGAAAAACTGTGTGATTTAGCACTGGCAACAAACGCTGAGGTTGGTGTTTGGGACCTACTTATTCAAAGAATAGGCATCCATTTTTCTTCAACTCTACCTTAGAAAAAGTGCCTGCGATGTAAGAGACTGCTCTATTTATCAATGTGCATCTTACCCTCCACCTCTCTAAGGGTATTTCCACAAAAAAATGGATTAGTGAAATACAGCTGTTCATTCATTCTGAACAGATCTTGACCTGTCAGGCCCCAGTTCACAAGGAATGCCCTCCTACCCTGTTGCACTGAATCTAAGCCAGCAACCTAAAGGTCTGTATCTTCATCACTTCCATGTTGCTACTAAGAGACTTAGAAAAGGAGGAGGGAGACCTGATGTGATCAGATTGTTGCTTTAGTGTTTAAATACCAGCAAAACACACACACAGCCCCAGTGGTAAAAAGGTTTAGTCATGCAGATAAGAGCAACATACATGCAAAGAATCCCATCCCGCAAGCTGATCCAAAGTCAACTTGACAAAGACAAAAAGTGTTCCTTCCTGGGAAGAGTTTGTTTTCTCCCCTTTAGGGGCTCCACGCCATTATCATCACCCTGCATCAAACATGCAGCTCTTTCATACTACCTCCTGCAGAATCTCCTTCTTGGTTTTATCACATGTGGTTGCACAGTCCCTCAGTAGGCCAGGACTCCACACCTTCCTTCAGGGGACCGAGTGCTCCCTCAGTAAGTTTGCAGATGACACCAAGTTGGGTGGGAGTGTTGATCTGCTGGAGGGTCGGAGGGCTCTGCAGAGGGATCTGGACAGGCTGGACCGATGGGCAGAGGACAACTGTATGAGGTTTAATAAGGCCAAGTGCCAGGTCCTGCACTTGGGTCACAACAACCCCATGCAACGCTACAGGCTTGGGGAGGAGTGGCTGGAGAGCAGCCCGGCGGAAAAGGACCTGGGCGTGCTGGTTGACAGCCGGCTGAACATGAGCCAGCAGTGTGCCCAGGTGGCCAAGAAGGCCAACAGCATCCTGGCCTGTATCAGCACTAGTGTGGCCAGCAGGAGTAGGGAAGTGATCGTGCCCCTGTACTGGGCACTGGTGAGGCTGCAGCTTGAATCCTGTGTTCAGTGTTGGGCCCCTCACTACAAGAAGGACATTGAGGTGCTGGAGCGTGTCCAGAGAAGGGCAACGAAGCTGGTGAGGGGTCTGGAGCACAAGCATTGGAACAGGCTGCCCAGGGAGGTGGTGGAGTTACCATCACTGGAAGTGTTCAAAAAAACATGTAGATGTGGCACTTTGGAACATGGTTTAGTGGGCATGGTGGTGTCAGGTTGACAGTTGGACTTGATGATCTTAAAAGTCTTTTCCAGCCTTAATGATTCTATGATTGCCACCATTTTAGCTCTAGCCAAATCTAAGTGTGGTCCTTTAGATTTCCCAGTTGTTTAGCTCGCAGCTACTATTGGCTCAACTGCAGAGATGTCTGTCTTTCCTGACTGGATGTTGGATGCTGATGGAAGGACATGAGAAACATGCAACCTTTTGAAGTTGCAGTTTTCTGGCCAAGCCAGTCGGTAGGATGGGATTGTGGAGGGAAGCCTCTGTTCTGCAAGTCCGGGAGGTTTCCTGCACATGTTAAGCAAAGCCTTCAGTTCTGATCGGAAGCTGTCATTGAGCCAGCAGTAGATGAAGGGGTTGTAGCAGGTGCTGCTCATTGCGAACCAGTGAAAGGCAAAGTACAGGGCATTGTTGGTGTGGATGGTCTGGCTGGAGAGGAGGATGACGTAGCAATTTAAGGGAAACCAGCAGACTGCGAAGAGGATGACAACAAGCATCAGCATCTTTATAGTTTTCTTATTCTTTTTGCGAAGGGCAAAGTACTGCTCAGTGGTGACGTCCCCGATGACATTGCGCAGCCAGAGTTTCTTGGCCACTGTCACGTAGGCAGCAGAGATGATCAAAAGGGGCAGGACATAGAGCAAAATGAAGGTGGTTAAGTCGAGGTACTTCCAAAAGAGGTCAGCAGGCTCAGGGAAATCCGGCAGACACAGGCACCGGGTAACCTCCTCACTGCGAGCAGAGATACCAGACGGGGGGTGAGAGCACATACAGCTTGGCACCATGGCCAAGAAACATGGATGTAGGAGGGAGAGGGCTCCTGCCACAAAACCTGGAGGCAGACCCTTCATTTATGCACGTGTGTCACAGTTAAGTGGAGCTTTGCTGTCCAAGGACTTGAGCCATGGAGCAGCCTGTGAGCAATGTGGTGATAATTTCTTCTGGGCATTCATGACATTATCATAATTTTATGAATTTCATCAATTACAAAATTTCCAGCTGCACAGAAGCAGGGTTTTATCCACTGTCCTCTGGCAAACAGAAACACAGTCTCTGAGCATATTAAGAACCTTTCCCTCATTAAAGAGCTTTCCAAATACCAAGGCTCATGACAGCCTTTTATGAAACAAGCAGCTGAGGGAGCTTCTGTCACTATCCCAGGACCAAAGAGTAGAATTAAAACCTGTTAGGTTTTTCCCCGTTCCTGGTATGCCCAAACAGGTGGGATTGGTACAGCATATAAAATGACAGCATATAGAAATAGAGGGTCCAGGCCAGATTCTCTAACTTCTTACCCTATTTCATACAATTAGTGTGACAGAATAAAGGTAAAATAATTAAAAATAGAAACAAGAACAGGATATCAGCCATTGCAAAAGGAATCTGATGAAAATTATAGACTAGATCCATATTTGGCTGACCTCAACATAAGTTCAGGGCTTTCAGCAGAAGGTGCCAAAGTATGGCCACTGAGAGTCTGGCCCCCATGGAGGCTCTGGAGGAAAGCAAAGCACATCCTTACCTGTATTCAAAGGTAAAAAGTTTTTGGTAGATAGCATGTGGTAGGGAAAAACAAGTTGCCATGATCCAGATTAAAGAGATGTAGATAACACCCTTTGCAGTAGATATGCGAGGTTTCAGAGGGTGCATAATAACCTGTGCAAAACAAACCAATATTCAGGCTTATGCCATTTTGGGAAATAACTATACCATTTTTTCATATAATCTTCCAGCCTTGAATTTGTCACTTAAAGTGAAAATTTAGCATGCAAGCAGTACTGTCTTCATCCAGCTCTCATTGGCTGTAAGCTATACATGAAAGCCTGAATTTTTCCTCCATGGGAATGGGTAAAGTCAGAACCCAGTCCTACCCTCACGTTTCAATATTTGCATCTAGGTGGGGAAAACTGGGCACCAGAGGATCTTGTACACATGTTCATTTTCAGATTCAATTTACTTAATAGCAATAAAAAAAATCCTAAAAAGAAAATAGTCTCAGACTCTTCAGTACCAGTGACCCAAAGAGCCACAGGTTTATGATTTAAGCAGACCTCCCTGGGACCAAGTGCATCTTCTGGAAACTAGAAGCTTTCAAGCAGAAAATGTCAACTGTCAACTGTTTTGTGTGGTTGTTGGGTGCCTCCAAACTGATAATGCCCGACTGTCCCCAGTTCTGAGCCCATTATCAACAGCAAGCCGCAGCTCTGCTCGTGACAAACACCAGTGTGGTACAGTCAGCTCTCCAGCATTCGGGGCTACAAGGGGTGAGACGTCCCAGAGCAAAGGGAGACAGACCTGCGGAAGCTGACCGGGATGTCCCTGCATCCCTGGTGCTGTCCCCCATGGGCAGGACTAATCACCCCAGAGCAGAGCTGCCCACATGGATTCCTACCAGGATCCTGGACTTTCTCCTTGTTTGAGAGCTACTGGATTACCCACTGCGGAAAAGCTCCCAGTCCCCAGCTGGGAGCGACTGCAAGGCGATGGCCATCTCCCACCTTGCTGCGGGCTTGAAACTATTCTTTCCATCTGACAGCAAGAGCCGCTCCCCTACCCTGTCAGCTCCTCGTGCATCTTACATTAACCTGGGAGCTGAGAAGGAAAGGACATTGATTCATCCTTTCTCATTCTCGTTATGCCCTCCCAAGCTTTCTGCCCGCTTCAACGCGCTCCCACCTGGTGCCGATCCACGGCAATGGCTGTGAGGGTCAAGGCAGAGACGTGGAGGGAGCAGTACTGGGCAAACCTACTGACGTGGCACATCCCCTTCCCGAATATCCAGGTGCTGTTCACAAAACGAGCCTAAAACCAGAATACAATTAGTTTTGTGCACCCCCCACACTTCCACATGTTTATTGATATCCGAGACACCTCTGTGTCGGATAATTCCTTGTGCTATGTAAAAGATATTTTTAAAATAGCAGGTTCTGTGTATAACTGTTTTTTAACCCTGAAGAGACATGCTAGTGCTGCTTAGTGGCCCGGCAATACCCTCAGGACAACACCGCAGAGCAGTACCAAAGATGTTTGTTCTGTTTTACTCACAGTGTCTCCTTCTGTGGTCTAACTATTGAGTCAATACATTTATTTTTCCCTTTTAAGCCCTCCTTACAGGATAGGGCTGACTCGTATGCCTTATCTTACTTCAAAGCAAACTACAGCTTTTCAACACAGCTGTAAAATGATGGTGAGCATTAATCTTTTTTTCAAGAGGTTCCTAGTATTATTGAAATATTATATTATTATATCATAGTATTACCTTGAAAATACTTCAGAGAAGGGGAAAAAAAAAAAGACCTGATACTACGAGGCGCTAAGTAATCACTGTGAGGTTATTATTGTTCAAGTGCTATCAGGGCCACTTTTAACAAATGGATAATTTCAGGTCTTCAACTAGATAACAGGACTTATAGAAGAAAAAGACGTGTGGAATTTTCCAAAGATAACTCCAATCACTGTTGTAATTTGGACTGGACAGATATCTGCAAGACATTCGTGCACTGCCTATGGTGTAAAGAAGAAAAGGCCACCGAAGTAACTGCAAAGCCTTTACGGCATCTCTGCCCCAGTCTTACCAGTGTAAAAGGCGTGTTGAGGAGCGTGATCATGATATCGGCTACAGCCCCAGGTTCACAATGAACAAGCTGGTGGCGGAGTGCATGCGCTTGGTCTTGATGACAACGTGACAGACCAGGACGTTGCCGAAGAGGGAGAAGACGATGATGAAGGAGTATGCCGCGACAAGCAGGGCTTTCACTGTGATGCTCTGCGACTCCGCTCCGTACCGGCTCCTGCCCACGAAGCTCTGCCAGTCAGCCAGGCTTTCGTTGTCCCAGGAAAAGAAAGCCGAGATGGTTGGGATTACAAACGGCTCCTCCAGACTCCCATTCAGGGGCAACAGCCCTGGGGTCGCAAAGGCGTTAACCCAGCCAGGGAGGGATAGCCAGAGAAAACAGGACAACATCTCTGGAACGCCGCTGCTCCTCCAATTCGGAAATAGCTCGTTTGCGAGGGAGCAGAGCTCACGCCGTGTGCCGGGAGAGCCGTCCTCCTCCCCTCGGGAGAGCCGTCCGCCCCTCGCTCAGCCCAGGCGCGCCCGGGGGCTGCGAGCG
>NW_010549609.1:0-11155 GCF_000687285.1 Phaethon lepturus | reverse complement strand
GAAGAAATTTTTCCTAATATCCAATCTAATCATTGTGGGAGTCTTCACTAATGCCTTGAGAGAACTTCTCAGAGTTGTTTCTGCATATAATTGAGCTAGGTTGCTCTGAATGCCTGGTCTTCTCTGACCCATAAGCTCACCTTTGGCTCATCACCCATCCCCAGGCAGAGATCCACGCGCTCCCACTGCTCTCCCACATAAAGGGAAACCCCATAAGATGGTCCCCGAGCCCTGCCATTGTCCCAGGACCGGGGGGATGCTGCCGCGGGTGTCGGTCTCTGAGCCTTGTCCCTGTCCCAGGAGCTGGAACGCCGACACCAGCAGCGGTGGCACAGCCTCTCCAGTTGGGGACAACGGGCTGGCCAGTGCATCTGGAGTGCACAAGGTGAGCCCCCATCTGGGGGACCCCCCCCATGGCTCTCAGTGCCCCCCCATTCTCCTTGGCTAGTGGGCAGTGAGGTGGGGATAGCACCCCATAACTCCCACCACACCTCCCCTCCCTCTCGTAGGGCAAAACCTGGCAGGATCCTGGGGAGGCTAAGGGGGCTCAGGGGAGCCCTTGCAGTCCCTCTGTGACATGGACTGGGGTCACAATGGGACAATTCCACATCAGGACAGAGCTGGAGGCCCTTTGGTGAAATCAAAGGAGAAGGTGGAGATCACGGAGGAGACATTTCCTTCTCATCCTTCCCGCTACAGGAGTTAACCCAGAGGGAGAGGGGGACAAAGATGGAAAACCTGTGGCCAGATGCATTTCCAACGCTCAAGAATCTGACCTCTGATGGTGAGGCTTGCAGGAGTTCTCTCCTGAACGTTGGAGACAGTATTGGCTGTGAAAGCAGCCGTGGAGAGATGGGGAGGACTGGGCAGGGCTGATGGGTGCACCAAGAGCCCCGTCTGATCATCCCTTCCTGGCTCCATCCTCTCGCTGGTGTGGGCATCTATTCCACGCCTCCCATCACGTGGAGCACCTCCCGTGTTCTTAATCGGGGCGGCGATGAATTTAATCTCAAGTCATCGTCTCCTTGGGTGAGAGTGCGCTTGGAGGGCTGTGAGCTCGCTGACATGGAGCATGGCACATCTTCCGCTTGCTTTCCAGAGATCCTTATGATTTGGGACAGCGTGTCCGAATGCATTAGACGGCACTTGGCACAGGATAGGGTGAGTCTCGCGTCCTCTTCCTCCCCGCGCGAAGCCCTGGGAGCTTGCCTTGCCTGATTATGTCTAGGGGATGATGGCTCTGCCGTCACTTTTCCCAACAGCCTTCCTCAGCAGAGCAGAGGAGAAAGAGCGAAAAAGACCCGGAGTATGTGCTTTCTCTCCGAGGCTTCCTGAGTGTCCCACATTGGCCCTTGTAGGCAATGAGCAAGGCAACATCCCCATGCTCTGGCAAGCCACTGGATGCTCACCAGTGTTCCTTCTTTCTGCCTCCGCTGTTCTCAGGGCGTCCGACTGTTAGGGATCGGGATATTCCATGTTCTTAAAGACTACATGTGCACCGCGAACAGCGAGGTTTCGCTTGTTCGGAGACCCGTGTTTCGAATGTCCAAGGTGGTTGCAGATGAATGCAACCTCAGCTACCCTGAAGAAGACGTTCCTGGTAAGAAGGTGGATTAAAACCTTTGCCTGCCCTTGCACCACCCTTGAGTTCTTCTCTTTCACATCACCCCATCTTCCAAGCGACTGAAACATCAGAGGGGTGCGCGGGTAGAGGGGGCAGGGGGACAGGAGGGTGCTGCTGTGCAGCCCTTGCGTTTTGCTCCCCCGTTGCTCCTCCGTGAGTCCGGCACAGACTTAGCTGGAGTGTGCTGGGTGTGGGCACGCTTGTGGCCAAGCGCCACGGGCTTTGTCATGGGATCCGCACCCATCTCCCCCCGCCCTCCCACGCGGCGTCCATCCCCCAGGCACTCTTAGGAGCTGGGAGCATGAGATTAAAACAGGCTGCACTGGAGCCGTGTCCTGCCTGAAGCTGCTGGCACCTTCTTGGAGCCTGCACCGTCCTGCTGCAAAGGTGACTTTGTTCCTCTTTTTCTGTTCTCTAGCTGGTGCAATAGTCATCCCTCTGCGGTGCGAGGAGCTCTCCGTGTGTGCCCAACTGCCTTTTACAACAGTGCAATGTTGCGTATACGAGACCGTGACATCATTCTTTCGGGCCATCTCTAAAAGGCAGGACACAGACTTTGTCTTCAAGGCCCTTGGCATCCTTTCCGTACGAAACAGGGAAGTCACTATGAGATTTTTTGATTACTTTCTCCTCTCTGTGGATGACTCTGGAAAGCTGCTGGAAGACCTTCTCAGTGTAAGTTAAGTTGATGCCCTACCTGTGCTACACCTTGTCCTTCTGGACACTTGTCAAAGGGTGACTGAACTGATTTCTGGTGGCCTGTGAGGACCCGGCTGGCCACTGGGGCGGTCATGGTCCACAGCAGTGCCAACTCTGTAGTGTCCTGCTCTCCTATGCAGTGGTCTAGTTGACATAGGAGAATCCAAGAAGAGTCACCTAGAGCTAGATCGAGGCTCTACCTAGGCCAGCATCCCATTGTCTGTCCTAGAAATTATAATGTGAGGTTTTGATGGGTTCAAAAGTAGACACCGTCTAGAGAAAGAGTCCAAGACATGGGGACATGCCCACTTCACCCCTCATAGGAAGCCAAGGTTTAGTTTCCCTATGTGTTAACAGCCATGGGGTGATCTTAACTGCTTTTGAATCAACTTCTCGGACCACGTTTGGGATGCCGGGGCAGCAGGCACAGCAGCTTCAGTTCCTCATATTGCTGTTGTGCACCTGAGAGACCGCAGCTTGCACGGGGCAACACATGGCGGTGTTACTGCTCCTGGTCCACTCTGAGCTGTGCAGCTTCTACCTGAAAAACTGAGGGGCTTACGTTAGCCAAAGAAAACTTTGTTATAGGATGTCCGAGCGGCTGTGTCTTCTCTGAGCAGAAGAAAGACTTTATAAGCAAGGTAAAAATGTCCCTGGAATGCTCTCGCATATCTCTGTCTCTGTTTCAGACCCCAGGGAGGAGACATCTGGTGGTATCAGGTGGAGAAAGTCCTGATTTTCGTGTGGGTCCTGGTGGTGTCTTTGTGTTGCCACAGTACGTTCGCTTTTCGTTATTTGAGGAACTCAGGCAACGTTTTCCATGAGGTTTACCTTGATTCAGCTCTTTCTTCTGGGTGAAATTTCAAAGGGGAAAGATCCAAGAATTTCCTGCACGTGGATTATCCAGCAAAAGTGCCCCTGAGTGGGTACCAGATTCATACCAGTCCTATGTTTGCCACATAGACATGCCTTTGGTGAGACTTGAGGGACCCAAGTGCCCCTAAATGCCTGTCCCCAGAGTCCCTGGGGGACAGGAGGAATGATTTCCCCTCTTGTGCTTGAGTGGGGTTCTTCAGAGCTCTGACCTGAGCCCGGGGCTGCTCAGCAGCATCCTTAATGGCCATGGGGATGGCAGTTATGCATTACGGATGCCCTGACATGAGCCTGAGAGGGTCTGCAAGAGAGCTGCGGGGCAGGGTTAGAATTCAAACCAACCTTGGCCAGTTGGGTGAAGAGAGAGTAGCCTGTCCTCCATGTCCATGAACGGGAAGAGGAGATGAGAGGCAGTCTTCGGTGAGGGAGCCAACTTTTTCAGAGTAAAGATTGGGAAGCCCTGGAGCAGACTGATGGGACCTCTCATGTGATCCCAAGCCATGGAGGTCTTGAGTGTGTCACTGTTTCCTAACAGAGCTCTCAAGCATATTCTGCTTTGGAAAGCAGCAGCCTTGAGAGACCTTCTCAAGTCCCTCCATGACTGCATTGTTAATGGAAGATGCAAAGGGAATGTATGGTGGCCCTTTCTTCAACTCGGCGTCTTCTCATTTCCAGGTTTGATTTTACATTTCCCCCTGAGAAAGAAGCCCTGGAATGCCCCTCTGTAGGACCCCTGAAGGCCACAGAAGACCTTCAGGAGGAGGAGGAAGAGAAGGAGGAGAAGAAGGAAGAAGAGGGTGATAAGCAAATTGAGACTGATGGTAATGCCACATGTGACTCGTGAGAGAGCAGGGTGTGTGTGTGGGCGTGGGTGCTTCTGTGTGGGTGTTCCTTTAGCCCTCAGCGGTAAGTAGTTGAAGACAAGGACAAAATGTGGTGCCCGGGGAGGGGAGGCTGCATCTCTTGAGCCTTGTTGTACACAGCAAAGCTCAAGTCACCTGCTACAGAAGAAGACCTCATGGCAACACGCTTTCCCCCCGAGTTCTGTACCCTGGTATATATGGCCAGCTGCTCCTTCGTTTTAGAAAGCTCTGCCTTGAGCTGCCAAGGGTAGAGGGGTCTACCTCCCCCACAGATCCTGTGCTCTTGAACGTGGAGAGAAAAATTGCCTGAAGATGACTTTTAAAAGACTGCTAAGCTGTGCCAAAGGTCTCCTAGAGAGCGAGACCTCTTTGAGACGATGGTGTCATGAGAATTGCATTGTTTTATTGATCTGGAGCTGATCTGCATGTCATTCTTGTTAAATAGCCCCAGAGATGCTTTCTGAAGACTCTTCCCATTGTGCGGCTCCAGAGAGTCCTCCTACCAAATGTCTCCTTTCTCAACGAATGCGGTCCCAGTCTCCATCCACGCTACCTGGCCCGAAGAAGAGAAAGGGGCGGAAAGGCAAAGGAAGAAGGTCATCTGGCAGGTGAGTCTCATGGGGAGATGGATGAGGGTGACTCTGTGCTCTTGGATTTCTTGAATGCGTTGTTCCCTTTGTACGCAGCGTTTGGTATTGTGTCTGGAGGATTGTTCAGATTTGTCACGGTGACTGACGTTTGCCTGAAGAATTACTCCAGGAGCTGAGGAAATTTTTCTCCTTCCTTTTTTGATGTCTATGAACCTCTTTTCATTTCGGTGTAAATGATGCCGCCTTTCAAAGAAAATTGAATTTCAGAACGCCCTTCCCCAGCAAGACAGAGCACCGTCTGTGTTCACTGTTTTCTACCTTGGATTTAGTCAACTGGAAGACCCTGATTTAATTCCAAATCTGGTGGCCAGGGAGGGTTGTCTGGCACAGGAGGAGTGCCAGAGAGAGCTCATTGCCAGCGTTGCTTCTCTCCTTCAAACACTTCCTCCTCCTCCTGCACTGGGTGCCCCCAAAACACAGCTTTTGGCGCGTGACCACCACAGCGCAGTCCGCAGGAGGAGGGTCACGGTCCGTCCAGGCTCTGGTTTTTGCGAAAGAGGCTGTTGTTCTCTTTGTCCCCTCAAGACGGGGACCACAAGTGGGTGTTATGGCTCACGCGAGCATTACGACTCAAAGTCTTCTTCCGCCACCGTTGACGCGAAAGCGAGTAGCCAAACACATCTAAACCTCCAGCAGAACTGCCGTCTGCCGCAGAGGCTGGCACTGAGCTGCTCGTGAGCACACGGTGGAGAACAGCCTCACCCCGTATCTCATACCAGCTCACCCTCTTGGGCATTCTCAGCTTTCTGCCAGGAATTCAGGAGAGCTTCTTGGTGGCGGAAAAGGACGGCAAGCACAAGCAAGCTCTTGGTGTCAGACCTCAAACCGCGCTTCCCGTCTTCAGAAACGAAAAGAGGATGTCCCCGCCACGCCGGGAAATCAGTCCGCAGGTCAGGGTCTGGATCAGCTCCAGCAGGGGCTGAAACGGGATGAGGGTGGAGGTCCATGGGGACGCCTGGACAGGGTCATGGAGGGCTGTTGGTGCCCTCAGGGCCTCCAACTCCTCCAACCAAGCCATCTTCGTGGTTTGGTGATGTGCTCTGACCTGCTAGAGGATTTCATCTTATGGCTCCTGCTCTGAAAAACAGCCATTCCCTCCCCTCATTTACCTCATCATGATTGATGTCAGCATGAGAGCATGGGCAGTGGGGAGCTGATGTGTCCCCCCCACCCAGAGGGCTGTGCTGGGGCGACTCTCCTGGTTGTTGTGCTACAGCTGGAAGTCATCTCATAGGGGTTTCTGAGGATGGGGAAGAACGTGCTGGAGGGCTTCACAGACCCCATAGCCATTGGCATCTCCACTGCTGAACATCCAGAGTGCCTGAGGGAGGGGAGAAGCCTCCTAAAAATCATCCTCTGGTGCCAATGCAGGCTAGGTGGTCTTGTGAAACATTGACAGAGATTTGGCCCTGCTCGTCGCTGCCACCGATTGGGAAAGAGGAGAGGACTGCTCCCTTCCTGCACAGAGCCATGGTGAAGAGGCAGCTGGAGAGCCTGCAGGGGCTACACAGAGTGAACATGTCCACCAACCTCAGCCTGGGAAGGCTGGGCGGCAGCGGCTGTCCGAGGTGTGAAGGACTCCATCTCCTGAGCTCTGACTCTGAGTACGGCATCCTCCACTTTCCCATGACCTGTCTTAGACCCTGATGCCAGGGTTGACCCAGGAGGGTCTTAGCCAGAAGATGAGAGAGATTTTTCCCTTGCTGCTGCAGCCAGCTTTCCGTGCGAGCAAAGTACACCCTGCAACTCTTGGAGACTTACCACAAGCGCCGGGAAGAGTGGAGCCGGAGAGCGGAGCTGAATCGGCAGAGGGGTTACGAAGACAACCAGTTATTCTGGTAAATCTCACCAGCTATGGCTGGTGTCTCCCCATCCCCTTCAGTGCCCTTCCCTCCACAGCCAGGAGCACCCAGCGGGAAGGGGATCTCTCACTGGGACCCCTTGCGGGAGGGCAGCAGGCTCGGGAGGCGCGTGGGAGGGCACTCTGCCACCCAAGGGCCAGCTGTTGGGCTCTCCAGTAGGATTTTCTAGGTGGGACCAGCCAGTTGTGGGTGGCCAAAGAGAAAAGGATTCCTCCAGTGTTTTCTAACTTGACACCGAGACGTTCACTCTGTGGGTCAACGCCTGTTTGGTCCAAAGTCTCATCCTTTGCCCGACCCGTCCCCAGGCTGACTGCCTGCACGTGGGACCTTGTCGTTGCCTTGGGCGCCAGGCTCTGTGTCCCGTCATAGAAAGTACGGAAATGCCAGAGGAGGCAGATCCCATAATATCCAGTCTGAACTGGATATGGAACTGGATGTGATGCTACTGAGGCCGTAGAGCTTCTGCGCCTTCCTCCCTGTGCGATAAAAACCAAACCGTTCCTCCTTAACACCACAGCTTTGGGCAGCAGATGAGTCTCCGGGATCGAAGGGAGAGGTACGTGGATTTCTGGCGGAACAGAGGACATGTGAATATGATGAGGAAGTCTGTAGATCTGGTTCTCAGCCACCTCCTGAAACCTGCCAGGACCTGAAGAGTGTCCAGCCCTATAGGGCCACCCCTGCATGGCCAAGTGGAGGCATGTCCATGTGGAAGCTCCCATGACTGCTCACCGTATGGTCTCCAAATCCCACACGGCCGCGCTCCGGTGCTGTCCCCACCTACGTTGAGATGCTGGAGACCCTGTTCCTACTCAGAGGAGGTGCAGGAGGCCCTGGAGCCTGGTGGGGCTGGTCCAGGAGGTCACCAGGAGCACCCCAGGCATGGCCATCAGCCCCTGACAGCCCAACAGCACTCCACGTCCACTCTTGGCACCCAGGGGCAGGCTGGGGGAAAGCGAGTGTCAGGGGGAAACCATCCCCAGTTCCGGCCCCCCGCTGCCTGCACCACAGGGGACAGAAGCTGGCAAGGCCCCCCCTCCATCACGGTCTCATCTATATTTCTATTAAATCTTGTCTCCATGTCTCTTCTGGGTGGCTGTGCTCCTTCTTCCGAGCCAGCATGCGCAGCCAGGATGGGCTCTCGGTGCCGCGTGCCTTCCCGTGGGGCACATGCGGCTCTGGGGGCTCCAGGCTGAGCAGAGATGCCCACAGGGGCTCTGGGACTCACCATGGGGCTGATGGAGTGGGGTGAGGGACCCGGTGGGCACATGGGGGCTCTGGGGTCCGTGCAGGGCTTGGGGTCGCCGGGGATCACCCACGGCATATCCTGTGGTGCACGGAGGGATGGGGAGGAGGACGTGGTGGGATGGTACCCAGGGGACGTGGAGCGGGGACCTCTCACCCCCACCGGGTCCTTCCCTCTCCACCAGCGCTGAGCCCAACCTGCACCAGGGCCAGAAAGAACAAAAGCAGCCCTGGGACCACCAACGCGCCCTTTCGAAGGCGTAAGATTGGATTCATCAGCAACGAATACAAAGGTTGTGTTTTCATACATGGTGAAGAACACGAGGACCCTTAACCGTGCCCTCCGCCTCGTGAGAGCGGGTCCTACACGGGGTGGTCCCAACGCAGGGTGCATGGGATCATCTTGATGTCCCTGTTTGGGCACCTGGGGTGTTTTGGGAGCCTGCGAACGCCAGCAGGGGAGAGAAAGGCCGGAGGGTCCTGGAAGAGCAAATTCCTGGCCCTCCCCACCCTCACCAGGGTGAGGCCATTTTGGCGTGCCCAAGGGAGAAGAAAGCCCCGATGGGGAGAGAAGGGAGAGGGGGTCAGACTGGCATTGGATCCGTCTCTCTTTGCCAACCCCAGGCCATCTTGTACCAACCGCTCACGTCTCTGTGGCACAGACCCGGTCATAAAGAGGCCGAAAGGACAGAAAATGAGGTTTCTTCTCCAAACCAGGCAGGAGCGAAAAGCCTAGAGGAGGAAGGAGCAGGCAGCACTGACCAACACACCCCGTCAACTGGGCTACCAGAGGGCAAAAATGAGACGGGGGAGGATCAAAAGTGTCACAGTTGGAGGGGTGGATTTGGGTGAAAACCAAGGGCTGGCTCAGCACAAACCCTGGAGACACGAGCTTGGAGGATGGAGACCCCAAACTGAGGAGCCCCACAAGGCTGAGCCCAATCAAAAGGCTCAACCCAACCACGCTGCCTGCCCTGGGCTTCCCGGTGCCCGAGGGATGCTGCCGGGGAAGGATTCCTCCGGAGGGACCATGGCCAGGCAGGGAGGTGGCAGTGGGGCCCCAGGGATGTCGGATGTTGGATGAGGGACCTTGGGGACATCCCAGGTTACCTGGACCTCCCTGCCCAGTGCCTTCCCACAGCATCACTCAGCTGCCCATGGAGATCCTCGTGCCATTTTTGTTGTGTTTTAAACCGAACTGCCACGCGCTCGGTGTGTCACTCACGGCATGATAAAGTTACTTACGTGCCTCTCGTATAGCTTAGCCGAAACCACTCTAACCCTAAATTTGCTGTGTTCTAGCGGACCACGGTCCCGGGGTGCGGCAGGACTTGCGCTGTGATCCTATAGCGGCCGGTACTCTGCGTTGTGGCCGCAGCAACCTTGGTTCACGTCCGAGTCACGGCAAAGGGTCGACGACGGGAGGCATCCGCGGGGTGGTCGGTTTGCAAAGATGCTGTGCCACAATGGAAGGAGCAGACGTGCCCTCTGCTCCTAAGAGCCACCCGACTCTCCACCTACAACGCTTTCCCAACCTGTAGTCGTTGTGCAGGGTCTCTCAGGTGGTGGGGACCTCTGCGATGCACCAGGAGGGGGCTTCAGCTGGAGGAAGAGTTTTTTAACTGTTGCCTTCCCTCTTCAGGAGCCTTCAGAGCATGGAGACACGCTGTTCGCTTGGTCTTGGTGCCCTCTCCTGACAGGCCTGCAGAACTCACTCTGGCCGCCAGCTTTCCAAAAAAGAAGAAATCACAACAAGCTGCATAAGGTATCGCACAGGTTGCAGTCGGGGCTCTGCTGGTGAAGACGACACTACCCAAGCAGAGGGTCTCAATTAATTCACCACTGTGGGGGTACCTGGAAGTAGAAGAGGGCTGTCAGCACTCAGGTAGATTGGCTCAGGTGTCCGCAGGGCTTGTGCATGGGGAGGAGGAGGGTTTTTTTACGGCACAAAATAGATTATTTATGCACGTTCAGGTTGAAAAACATCAAAATCCTGAAGGGGATATTTTTCATCCTAAAAAATGAAGGGAAGCAGTGGAGTCACCATCACTGGACGTGTTCAAAACACGTGTAGATGTGGCACTTTGGGACATGGTTTAGTGGGCATGGTGGTCTTGGGTCAAGGGTTGGCCTTGATGATCTTAGAGGTCTTTTCCAACCTTTGTGATTCTGTGATTCTATCCTAAAATTACTCAGTTTTCTGTCAAAAGAGTTTCTATTTTGCAAAGTTAACCTGCAGTGTATATACACATACACACTGCAATCCAGGGCTTGGCTGAAGTGGTGTGGTGGCCCCACAGGTCGCTGCAGCCTCCGCTCTCACATGAACCATCTTCCCCTAGAACGACGCAGGGCTCTGCTTTTCTTGGAGTGGGTTCGGGATGACGCAACGGAATCACAGGATGGTTGAGGTTGGTAGGGACCTCTGGAGATCATCTGGTCCAACCAGGGTTGGTTCAAGCTGGGTTACCCAGAGCTGGTTGCCCAGGATCGTGTCCAGGCGGCTTTTGAATACCTCCAAGGATGGAGACTCCACAACTTCTCTGGGCAACCTCTGCCAGTGCTCGGTCACCCTCACAGTAAAAAAGCATCTCCTGATGTTCAGATGGAGCCTCCTGTCTTCCAGGTTGTGCCCACTGCCTCTGGTCCTGGCACTGGGCACCGCTGAGAAGAGCCTGGCTTCCCTCCTGGGAGAGATGCTCCAGCTCCTTCCATCATCTTCGTGTAGAAAAAGCAGGTGCCAGCAGCAACCCAACCTTTGAAGGTTGAAGGTGCTAGGTTTAGGGCACCTGAACACCTTTCAGGGGAGACAGTCCCTTGCTTCACTCCCACCTCAGCTGTCCCAGCAGGAGGAGGTACCGCTCCTGCCTGTGGGCTCCTAAAGGATAACGTCTTCGCCTGAACAGGGGCTTGAACCCTGGACCCTCAGATTAAAAGTCTGATGCTCTCCCAGCTGAGCTATCCAGGCTCACAAATTTTGTATATCACAAAATTTTCACAACTATTTTTCAATGTTTCACAAAATATTCACAAAATTTTGTAGAACTTTGATGAGTCTCTCCCCCCCTGCCCCACGGAGGCCACCGCCATGGAGAGGCCGTCCTCCCAGGAGGAGCAGCACCACCAGGACCTCCACCCTGCCCTGGCCCCTCTTCCTCGGGCGAGGATGGGGTCACCGGGGGAAGACGGGGCAGAAACGCCAGGTTTGTCCTCCTGGGGTCAACCAAAAAGCCAAAGTGAGGAGGCAGAGGAGGAGGAGAGCCAGGCCGGGGCTGCGGGTGCCAATCGGGGAAAATGATAACCCGGCAGCAGCGGGCTTTGAACCTGCTTTTACCGGAG